>NW_003101673.1:470508-737429 GCF_000003855.2 Blastomyces gilchristii SLH14081
GTGTCTAATCTATTCAAGTTCTCATTTTTTGAGTCATCTGAATAAATCAGAATAGAGTCTTTTATATTGATTATAGAAATTCTCTTTGAATGCTGTTCATATTCTTTCTCTTTTAATAGTTCACTTATTTATAAGTCTATAAGAGATTCAAGCTTTTCTCTTCAGAGAGATAACTTCTCATAATCCACTTTTCAACATTTAAAGAAGAAAAATTGATTTTTAATCAGAGAGTATAGTCTGTACAGTTGAGAAGGCATTTTCTTTGAAGAATTATTTTCATTTCAATCAAGGAATCTATTCCAATTCAGTTCATTTTCAGAGTTAATTGATGAAAATGAAGAAGAGACTCTTTCTCTGATTATATGATTTGAGCTCATCTTTACAACTCTCACAGCATAGTTCATACAGGCCTTTTCAAATCTAATAGCAGGAGAAGGAATTGAAGCTTCAATTTTCATTGCTTTAATAGAAGATGATTTAAATGCTTTCAGAATTCTTCTCAAGACTCTGTTTTACAGACTTTGAAAGAGTTCAGTGAAATTCTCTTGATTATTTCATCAAACTTGAACTTCATAATCAGCTACTGATGTAATACAGGCTATATATAACTGTCTCATAGCCTGGAAGAATAGACTTCTCTCTGTATTTAATAGTCTGATTATATTGTTCAATAGTCTTTCTGCCTTGACAGTTCTTTGTTGAATGTGATATTTAAAATTCAACTTAGAGTTTAATCATACTTCTAATCATTTGACATTTACACTGGGTTTAATCTCTCTATTTAAAAGAGTTAGAGATAGTTCTTTCTCATTGAATTTAGAAAAGAAATGAATTAACTCAGTTTTATTCATATTAAATTAAATTTGATTGATATCTGCTCTAACAAAGATTTTCTTTACAGCTTCTTCAATTACTTTTAAATTCTCTTTGATAGTTTTTAAGCTGTAGACTAGATCAATATCATTCATATAACTCAGAGATTACACTATTCTCATATTTCTATTTTTGAATAGATATGCAGTGTATATTGCAAATAAAATGAGTGAGATTGAAGATTTCTGTGATACTTCTATTTTTATCTCAGTCTTATCTTATTTCATTCTATCAAAGAAGAGTTATATAATTCTTTTAGATATAAAACAGTTAACTCATTTTATTAGAGACAGTGACAGTTTTAATATCTTCAATATCTGAATTAACTTTGACTTTGAAACATGATCAAATGCTTCTTTTATATCAATAAAAACTGCAGTTGAGACCAGACTCTCATACTTTGTTATTTGAATATTATAAATAACTGAGAGAACAGTGTCAATTGCAGAACACTGTTTTCTATCTCATTTATTCACTGAATAAAAGAGAATCATCTATAGAGCTTATAAAAGATAGTTGAGTAGCTATTATCTTTTCTAAAACCTTTTCTAGACAGTTCAATAGAGATATTACTCTATATAACTTAGAAATTGAAGTTTTTCTATTAGGTTTTGCAAGAATCACTCCAGTGGCTTCTCTTCAGCATTCAGAATGATATTCATTTTTCAAGAGATTGAAAAAGAGCTCAAAATATTCATTCTTTAAGTAGAAATATGTATTTTGAATAATCAAGTGATTAATTGAATCAGGATCTGCAGCAGTTTTAACAGAACTTGAGAAGATAGCTGACTCTAATTCATCTTATATAAGATCAGGTCATTCTCAGTCATTTTCATCAATATAGTTGAGAAGTGACATATTCTCTTTCTCTGAATCTGAATCTGAATCTGATGAGTTCTGAAAGAGAATTCTCATGAAAGCTTGACATTTTTTCTCAAAAGAGTTTGCTGTATATGATTCATTCTGAAACTCATATTCTAAGACTGGAAGTTTTGCTACACTTCTTGTTTTAATATAGTTAAAAGCTTTAAAAACTTTCTTTTCTTGTGCTTCTTCAAGAAATTTATTTCAGCAGTCTGTTTTAGCTCTTTTAATATCTGAGAAATATTCATTTCTGACAGTTTTGAACTCTTTATCAGATATTACATTATTCTTTCAATCTCTTCTAGCAGTAGCTAATTCTTTTCTTTTAGATGAGATATTCTCATTTCATCAAGATTTTGAATACTCAGAAGATTTTCTTTTTGAAATATTATCTCTAACACTTGTTAGAATAATAGATGTAATAAACTTCACTCTATTCTTAAGCATTTCATTTGAGATATCTTGATCAGAATTTCAATATAGCTCATTCTGTCTTTCAGATTTTAACAGTTTTATGCTTTCTTCAACTGCTTTTCAATCAGCTTTTTCAAAGTTATACTGATTAGAGAGAAGAGGATTTTCACTCATTTATTTTTCACTCAGTTCAATATTAAATTGAATAATCTCATGATCTGATTCTAATATCTTATTTAAATCAATAAACCAGTTTACAAGTCTTCTTTTCATTAGATTTTATGATATGAAGATTAGATCTATAATAGACTTCTGTTTCATGTCTTTTCTAAAGAATGTTTATTGATCATACTTATTAACCAAATCTATTGAATGCTTAAAGATTTATTTAACCAGATTATCAGCTCTCACTGCTCTCTTACATTCTGAATTTCATCAGAGATAATGTGCATTGAAATCTCCTGCAATTATAGAGTTTCTTGATAGAGTTATATTCAGAAATCCTCTATTAATTGTTCAGATATTGTTATTTTTCTTCAATGACTTTTCATTATAGATATTTATGAGCTGTATAGTATCAAACTCATTTTCTTTATCTATAATATCACTCACCAGAATATCAGGGTCAGACATGATATCAAATCTTAGATTAAATTAATATCTTGATCTCTTTCTTTCATAGATCACTACTCTTGACTTTATCTCAGACTTTTGAGATAGAAAGCAGTAATAGCTTGAATAAGAAATGATGTAATTCTGCTCAGCATCAAAATTCAGTTTCTGAAGTAGTATAAAATCAACTTTTTGTTCAAATGCAATTTGAAGACAAGAATAAATATAATTTGAGTTTCTATTCACATTATTTTAAATAAATGTGATTTTTGAAGAGTTTTTAAACTTTTTTTGTTGTTTTTATTGTATATTCATACTAAAAGAGAGTAGAGATAGAGTAGGATCTAGTCACTATCATCAGATAGTAGATTATAACTATTTTAAAAAGTAGGAATCTCAACTGCTTGCATTATATCTAGTTTATCATCAGAGTCATTTCTCAATTCTCTAATCTTAACAGAAGTTTGAGGATTCAAATTCTGTTTATATTTAGCTGGAGAATTGAAGTTTGAAGATTTAAATAGTTGAGAGTTTCTTCTTTTTGAGCTTGCAGTTATAAGTCTACTAGTTTGACTCTTCTCTTCAGTTCTAGATTAACTTTGAGCTTTATCTTTTCTTCAGTTCTTTTGAGTTCTAGAAGCAAACATACATTCTTTTGAGCTAGATATATGTTTTTCTTTGTAATTAGAGCACTTAAGCAGAGTGTATTGATATATTTCATCTCTTTTTAAACATGTTTCACATTTATACTCACTAGTTTTATGATCTCTGACACAGAATGCATATTTTCAGTCTCTAAAATATGAGATTGTAAAGTGTTCATATCTTTGACAGTTTGAACACTGTGTTTGAGCTTTGAGATTCATTCTTGAGTCTTTGTATTCATGAACTCTCATTTTCAAATCTGCTACTCTTACTTCAGAGATCTTTGACTGTTCAAGTGTTTTTATATATATTAGAACAGAGGCATTTCTTCTGCTTTGTCTGAACTCAATTGAATTTAGTTATACAGGCTTCTTTCTCAGTTGAATAGAGTTATATTCTTTCAATTCATTTTTGAGAAGTAGCATTTCTTCTTCACAGTCAAAAATTTCAACTGAAATATTATAAAGAATGAATTTGTCTCACTTTTCATCTCTTTCAGATAGAATTATTATGTTTAGCAAAGATTTTACTACTGACTTTCAGAGATTCTTATTCTGAATAAGAAATTCAGCACTGAATTCAGGCATTATAGTCAGAATGATGAAGTTTTCAAAGAATGATGACTCAATTGAATTTATAACTGATTTTTAAACTTCAATATCAGTCATCAACTGAGAAAAGAACTGCTGATTAATTTCATTTCTGATTCTGAAAATGAGATTTGAGTTTAGTCTGTTTCTTTGCAGAATATTCTGATTTAAGGCTTTGAGAATAAGTCTTCTATTTCTGAAGATTTGAAAGTTTTTCTCTTTTTACATTTTCTTTTTCACTTTTCTATGAATAGAGATATGAGTAGTATTCTTCTCAGTTTTCTCAGGATTTTAAGCAGGTTTTGAGATAGCAGATTTAGAGACAGCAGATTCAGCTGCTTAAGTATATGTTTTCTTCTGATTCAAAGAAGAAGAAGAAGTAGGAAAAAAGAAAGAAGAAGAGTAAGATAAAGAGTCAGTGATTATACTAGGAATTTTCAAGATTTTTTGAACTGTGTTTGAGATTTCAAGTTTGAACTTGATTATCTTCTATAGTTGTCTAGCCTGAGCATGAAGAATTAACAGAACTTCTTTATTCATCTCACTCAGACACTACTTTTCAAGAATCTTGCTTGCTTTTTCAAGTTTCTGTATTTCAAGAACTTGTTGTTTCTCTATTTCTTCTTTCTTTCTTCTCTTCAGAATTTCAATCTCAGAAATAGTATTTGAGAAAGCATCTTTTTTCATATCAACTGAGTGTATTTTTGAACTTATTATTTTCACTCAATGAAAAGTTGGTCAGACTGTTTCAATTGAGATATTTCTAAGTCTGTTTTCAATTGAAAAGTTGGTTAGACTGTTTCAAAAGAAGAATAAAAGACTTTTGTGTATAAAATACCTGATTTTTTTCACACTAGTTCAGTAACTAGATTAGATTTTTAAAGAGAATCTAATAAACTAAAATTGATTTTTAAGATAAATCAATAAAATCTTTACAATCTCTTTCTTAAGATACAGTGAGAAAAAGTATGATATTAATTAATAATAAATTAGATGATATGACAGTTTTTGAGAGAAAAACTGACAAAAAATAAATCAATTTTTTGCAGAGAAATTGATTAAAACTATTCAATTTTATTCTAAATTATTCAATTCTTCTCACACAACAAGTGTGCAACTCAAATCAGTTAATAAAGAGTGTAAAAAAGAATTAAGTATTAATAAAAGCTCTTCAGTCACTGAAAAAGTAATTCTTACTTAAAAGAATATGAAATTATGACAGAAAACAACTCTGTTTTTAATTCTTTGAAAGAATATTGTATAAAACTCAGAGAAAAACACCTTACTTTTTCAAGAGAAGTAAAAAACTATTTCTAAGATCTTTTTTTTTTTGCATTAACTGCTGCAGAAGAATGAAATAGAAACTGCTAAGATATACACTACTGTATACTCTCTATCAAGACTTTCTCTCTTCAGAGTCTTGATATTATAGAGAATATAAGTCTGTTTCTATATAATAATATAAATATTATCAGCAGGATGTAGAGAAACTGGTTATTTATATCTCAAAATAGAAGACTTTGTCAATGATTATATTAATATAGAGTTAATTCTCAAATTCAATAGAAATCTAGTGTTACTGTTCTCAATCTCTTGCAGAATCTAGTGAATATTGAGATATTAAAACTAGATTTAATATATCTCACTGTACAGGGATCAAAGGCTCAGTCAGATCTTGAAGTATACTGATTTTATAGTTATTGATGTGCTGTTGACTTGTTATTCACTGATTATGTATTGAATGCTGTTGTCAAGGTATCTTTTTGTATCATTCTGCCAGAGATGGGCCAGATTGAGAGGGGTAGTACAAGGGTGAGACTTGGTGTTGAAGTCTAGATACACTGGTGACAGACTGTGGAGATTGCACTTCAGAAGAGTCTGTTGATTATGTGCTTGATATTATCACCAAGGTATCTTTTTGTATTTTTCTGCCGGGGATGGGCCAGATTGGGAAGGGCGGTACGAGGGTGA
The DNA here is from genome assembly GCF_000003855.2 of Blastomyces gilchristii SLH14081. Classification (NCBI taxonomy): domain Eukaryota; kingdom Fungi; phylum Ascomycota; class Eurotiomycetes; order Onygenales; family Ajellomycetaceae; genus Blastomyces; species Blastomyces gilchristii. Next base: position 476,478 of record NW_003101673.1, read on the forward strand.
GACTTGGTGTTGGTGTTTTGGAACATCAAAGATGGACAGGGTTTTCGCGGAGGTCGCTCCTCGGATATCTCCACAACTACAGGTCGGGGATCTTCCAAAATCGAGAAGATTGGTGCATATGGCTAGGTCACTTCACCTTACAATTTGTATGGCACTCTGGCCCGGGGTTGTGGTGTGGTAGGGGAGAACGGGGGATAATCCCACACAGGAGTTTTGAACAACGTCCGGTTCACGTTTGGCTGGATAACTCCACCACCACACAGGGTATGCGGTCGGCGATGGGGTCAGAATGCTCGTATGATCGAGGGCTTTTCGATGGATCTATCGGCGTGTTCTTATTCGAAAAATCGAGCGAGTTTGTGGTGGAGCGGTCGATGGATTGGCGGATACTGATTTGATCATTATGAATCTGACTATTTCTAAGTCTTTTTAAAGCAGCTTGACTATCAGAGAATATTCATATCTCTTTCAAACTATTTCCTCTTTTGTGAGATTTTATTTCAATGAGTTTGAAAGCTTTCACTATTACAAATAGTTCAGCATCAAAGACTTCAGATTCACAGCCTAAATTTCAGAAATCTGAGATAAAATTAATATTATCTTCAGTATAAGCAATGCCTGTGCCTAATCTATTCAAATTCTCATTTTTTGAGTCATCTGAGTAAATCAGAATAGAGTCTTTTATATTGATTATAGAGATCTTCTTCAAATGCTGTTCATATTCTCTCTCTTTTGATAGTTCACTTATTTGTAAGTCTATGAGAGATTCCTGCTTTTCTCTCCAGAGAGATATCTTCTCATGATCAATTTTCTCAACATTTAATGAAGAAAATTGATTTTTAATAAGTGAACATAGTCTATACAGTTGAGAGAGCATTTTCTTTAAAGCATTATTCTCATTTCAATCAAGAAATCTATTTCAATCCAGTTCATTTTCTGAGTTAACTGATGAAAATGAAGAAGAGACTCTTTCTCTGATTATATGATTTGAGCTTATCTTCATGACTCTCAGAGCATAGTTTATACAGGTCTTTTCAAATTGAATAGCAGGAGATGAAATTGAAGCTTCAATTTTTATTACTTTAATAGAAGATGATTTGAATGCTCTCAGAATTCTTCTCAGAGCTCTGTTTTATAAACTTTGAAAGAGTTCAGTGAAATTATCTTGATTGTTTCATCAAACTTGAACTTCATAATTAGCTACTGAGATAATACAGGCTATGTATAACTGTCTCATAGTCTGAAAGAATAGACCTCTCTCAGTATTTGATAGTCTGATTATACTATTCAGTAGTCTCTCTGTCTTGATGATTCTTTGTTGAATATGATATTTAAAATTCAACTTGGAGTTTAATCATACTTCTAGTCATTTGACATTCAAACTGGGTTTAATATCTTTATTCAAAAGAGTTAGACTTAGTTCTTTCTCATTAAATCTGGAAAAAAAGTGAATTAACTCAGTTTTATTCATATCAAATTGAATTAAATTGATATCTGCTCTAACAAACATTTTCTTTACTGCTTTCTCAATCACTTCTAAATTCTCTTTGATTGTCTTTGAACTGTAGAGTAGATCAATATCATCTACATAACTTGAAGATCTCACTATTTTCATCTCTCTATTCTGGAATAGATATGCAGTGTATATTGCAAATAAAACAGATGAGATTGAAGATTCTTATGATACTTCTATTTTTATCTCAGTTTTATCTTGTTTTCTTCCATCAAAGAATAGTTGTATAATTCTTTTAGACATGAAACAATTAACTCATTTTATTAGAGATAGTGACAGTTTTAATATCTTCAAAGTTTGAATCATCTTAGACTTTGAAACATGATCAAATGCATCTTTTATATCAATAAAAACTGCAGTTAAGACCAGGCCTTCATACTTTGCTACTTGAATATCATGAATAACTGAGAGAACAGTGTCAATTGCAGAACATTGTTTTCTACCTCTCATTTGTTCATTAAATAGAAGAGAATCACTAATAGAGCTTATAAAAGATAATCTAGTAGCTATTATCTTTTCTAGAATTTTTCCCAAACAGTTCAATAGAGATATTACTCTATATGACTTAGGAATTGAAGCTTTTCTATTAGATTTTGCAAGGATTACTCCAGTACCTTCTCTCCAGCATTCAGAATGATAACCATTTTTTAAGAGATTGAAAAAGAGCTCAAAATATTCATTCTTCAAGTAGGAATATGTGTTTTGAATAATCAAGTGATTAATTGGATCAGGCCCTGCAGCAGTTTTAATTGAACTTGAGAATATTGCTCTTTTTCAGAGTATTTCATAAGTGTTGATAGAGATCTGTGTAAGATTCATAGTCTTATGAATATTATCTTTATGAATTCTATCATTGTTAGATAATATTAAGCTTCTGTTTTAAGTGTCTAATAAGATGTCTTATTCAGATAGTCAGGCAAGTTCTAGCCTGAGATTATAGTCAAGATTATTAACTTTATATATATAGACATCTTCACATTGATGTTCTCTGATATCTATGTTTAGTTTCACTATATAACAAGTGTGAATGTCTTTTGAATCATCAAATTCTGTGAGAAGTCAGAGTCTTGATAAGGAAATATACTGAAGATTATAATATTTTATAATTGAAGATTTAATCATTGTATAATAGCATAGACTGCTGTCTATCATGACTTTCATATTATACATGTTATCTATTATAGTAGATACAAGAATCACATTTATTGTCATTTTCTCTTCAAATTATTATCATCTGACCTTTTCAAGCTTCTGCTTGTGAATTTGAATAGAAGCTAATATTTTCCCTGTTTCATTGAGACATTCTCATAGTTATCTTTCAAATCCTTCTCTAATGTAACATGGTTGATGCAGACAGACACTGATTTATCTTTTAAGTGAGAAGGTATGTAAGCTGATCAACAGTTGAAAGTAATATACTCTAATCAGTTACAGTTGATACATACTTCTTATTGACATTGATCAGTGACTTCTTCAGAAGTGATCTCAGAGACTCAGAAGCCTGTTCAGATAGCAGAGACTCTTGTTTATATATAGATATTTGAGTCTACTCAGTTTATAGTATATGCATCATTGTTGTTGTTTCTCAGCACAGATGTATAAGTGACTGAATTATTTCTCAGCACAGGTGTGTGAATATAATATCTTTTATCACTGTTCTGTATACTCTTAAGCTTGATAAGACAGTTATTCAATATCTGAAGCTGTGTGTAGAAGTCTTTATAAGTCAGGTCTTCATTTATACTTATAAGAGTCTGTAAGAGTTCAAAAGTGAATGTCTTCTTAAGCCTACTAATCTTTATTCAATTCTCTCAAGATTAATCACCTGCTTCTAAGATCTTGATATCGAAGTCAGAGATGAATGTTATGAGAGAAGTGTTTCTCTGTCAAATACTCTATAATCAATCTAATACTTTCTATTGTATAGCAGTGTCTTAGAACAGAATATCAAGATATTTAATAATATTATCAGATGTTTATAACACTGATTCACATACTTTCATTCATGAATGAAACTTTTGTTTCATGTGATTCTTCAATCATTCATTGATATATTAATCTTGATTGATTAGTGAACTGGTAATATCTTTATTCACACTCAGTTTCATGAGTATTTTCATTCTCTATGATGAGTAGAGAGTGAGATCAGAAGTATTAAAATATACAGAAGCATCTAAGCATTCTTTCAGTGCTTTTATATTCAATTCTGTAGATGTTGAAATTGCATGAGTTTCTTGTTGAGTTAATCATTGAATTTTCTCATATTGAAGTTGTTGAGTTATATACATATCAGCTATCTGTTGCTGTTGTAATTTCAACATTGCTCAGAGCCACTGTGATATCACATCTATGCTCACATTCAAGAGTTCTCTCATATTATTATTAGACATGATTATATCAATCATTGAATATGTGATATCTGTGAAATTGAAAGAAGTGTAATTATATGAATGTCTCATATATCTGTGATATCAGAACTCTCAGATCTTTCACTGACATTCTCTTTGTAAAATCTTACTCTCTTTATAAGATCTTGTTACAGAGTTAGAATAACTGATGAGCAAGCTTCTATCTAAGAACTCAGTATCTGTTTAACTGTTTAACTGTTTCTCTATTTCTTACACATTATTATGTGTTTGAATATCTCAGTGAATAATCATTTCTAATAAGGAGATGATGAACATTTTTCAAGTGTAAGAGGCCTACACTGAATAGATCAGTATAATATTTATAGATCTTATATAACAAAGTGAAAAACATTAGAGAAGAAAAGAAAGAGAAAGTGTGAAAATCAGTGATTGAAGTAAATATTTATACATGTATGCGGTGGTGTACGCGGTGAAACTTTGAGACAGAAGAATAGAGGTTTTTGTACATAGTGAAGCTTCGGGGCAGAAGAATAGGAATTTCATAGGTTTTCAGCTGAGGATCAGCGACTGAGAATCAGAGCGGTAGAAATCTGTGAAGTGTAACAGAATAGTCTATATGATTGATCAGGCGCAGCCCGCCACACTGCAGATGTATTATAAGATATAGATGTTCCTAGAATTTGTAAATTTCTATAGATAATTTATCTATATATATTCACAGATTACTGTCTTTCTTACAGATCTGTTAAAGAGAAGTGTTAAAGACAGAAAAATAGAACTATTTACTCTTATTCAAGACACTGTAAGAACATTTATAGAATTGAAATAAGCTTTTATAGATATTATAATACTGAATCACTTTAATTCTCACTTACTCAGTCAGTATAAGACTGATATATTCAGAAATGAGATTTATAAAATCTTTTCACAGTTGATATCAGAGATCTTTCAATGTTGAAAGAATCAGAGAATAATACTCTCTGAGAATATAGATAATGAAATATCTCTGAGAGAAGACTTTTTCACAGAGTCTATACAATACTATGAATAAAGATCAGTAATCTTCTTCTTTAAGAAGTTATCACTCACACAGAGAAGATATAATACTTATGATTAAGAGATATTAGTAATTATTGAATTCTTTAAGATCTGATAATATTGTCTTTAGAGTAGTAAGTACGCAGTGTAAGTTCTCACTAGACTGACTGTGTGACTGTGTCTGAGACCAAGATCAGATTTTTTGATAGTCTCATTATTAATTTGACTGATCTCATTACACAGGTTTAACATTAAATAGTAGTCTTATACTGTCTCAGTGAGACTTACTGTCTACTCTTATCACATTTTTCAAATGAGATCATGATTTTCACTTCTCAATTTAAATTATTTTTATTGCTTTAAATGACTTTAAATCTCATTTGAGTGTTATCAAAAAGTGTTACTTTTTAAAAAATTAAAAATAGTCTTAAAAAAACCTTAAAATGTCTAAAAATAGTAACTTTATGCTAAGAATGAAACTAAATGAGATCAAATGAGGTCACTTTCTCATTTTTTTCAAGTCATGGTTTCATTTTAAGATCTGATATATAGTCACTTTGCATGTTTTTTTAATGACTAGTCCCAGCGGGATTCACACCAAGAAATGTATGAGACCAGATCAAATGAGACCAAACATGAAATTCATGATCCCGGCGGTCAGTCTAGTTCTCACTGATTATATAAATCTGTGTTACTTCTTGATAATAAAGAGCTTGACAGAATGTTAAATCAGATAAGTGAAGCTGCTTTCAGAGTATGATTTCTATATCTGATATTATTCAGATCAGCTTAATCTCACTTTTATACTATCTAGATAGTCTGATTATAATATTATTAATAAGAAGAAGAATTCTATAAAAGAATCTCTGTCATTACTGCAGAAGAAGCTGGCTGTAGAAGATTAAGATTCTCTGAAGCTTGAGAACAGCACTGATAAGACAGCTGTATAACTTAGTATAGAAGATAAAAGAAAATTCAGATCTCTGCAGAGAACTGATACTGAAGATTATAAGCCTTTCATATTACATCTTACTATTATTGAATTAGTAAAGAATGAAATAGTCTACAATCTTTCAATCTGACTACTTTTAGAATTTATTGATAAGTTATAGCAGAGAGATATCTCTACTACAGTCTGAATTCAGAAGTTGAAAAAGAAAGAGTTCAGTTTAAACTTAAAAGAGACAGATTCTGAGTGAGATAATACTGCTAAGAAATCAAGTCACTGATAACTAGAAGAATATAAACTTCTACTGTTAAATGATTCAGTCTTTATCTCTTATATCAGAGCAGTGTGGCAGTGTGCTAGAAGTTATTAAAAATTTATTATAATAATTCTCATACTGAGAACTTCAGATTAGAGAAGACTGAAGAGCTTCTAAAATATAAATATATTTAAGATAAGCTCTGAACAGATGTTAAAGAGTATATTAAGACTTATAATATCTATTAAAGAATAAAGATTCTGCAGTATAAGTAATATAATAAGTTAATATCACTATCTGTTTCAAAGAGCTTATAACAGAATCTATTAATAAATTTCATAGTTAATCTACTGAAGTTGATAAGAGTCAAAGAATATGACTTAATTTTAATCATTATTAATTACTTCACAAAGATGACTAAATATATCTCTATTTATAAAAAGATTAAAGCCTCTGAATAGACTGATCTATTTTTATATAATATTATTTATGATCACAGTGCTCTGAAATCATTGATAACAGATTAAGAATCTCTCTTCATTAGTAAATACTGATCCGCTTTTTACTATCATCTTATAATAAGATATCTTCTCAGTATCACATTTCATCTGCAGACAGATAGTCAGACAAAATATCAGAATTAAATATTAGAACAGCATCTTTAAGTATTCTATTTATATTATCAGAATAATTGACTTAAATATCTTCTAATTACTAAATTCATATATAATAATGTAATGAATATAATCTTAAAAGTATCTTCTTTCTATACTTATTATGAATATAATTCTTTATTACTCAGTGATATTGTGAATAATATTTCTAAAAGAGAAATAGATAGTTAAAATATTAAACAGATACAGAGAACAGAGTATCTCTCAGTATCAGAAGTAAAAGCTAGATTGAAACTTTTAAATAAAATTCATAAGAAGATGATGAAAAGCATTTATCATACTCAGAAGTAGTAGATAAAATACTATAATTAAAAACATCTTTTAATAAAGTTCTTTATAGAGAATCAAGTACTACTTTCAGCAAAGAATATCAAGATAATAAGATTATATAAGAAGCTCAGTGAGTGATGACTAGAATCTTTCTCAGTAATAAGAGTGATAAGTAAGCAGATATATAAGTTAAAATTAATCTCAGAATTGAAATCAATTCATTCTATTTTTCACATCTTCTATTTAAAGCTCTATAAGTAATACTCTGAGATGAAGCTGTCTCAGCTGAATAATATTAAGATAGAGAATGATACTGAATATCTTATAAAGAAAATATTAAATAAGTAAATATATTACAGTAAGCTTTAATATCTTATTAAATAAGAAGATTATTCATTATCAGAGAATTCATAAGAATCACTTGAATATTTGAAAAATGCTGAGAAAGAGATTGCAAGCTATAAGATAACTAGTAGAGATTATGTCATTACATATTAAAGATATTAAGTAAGAAATACTGCTTAAGACTTTTTATTTTTTTTAAAGAGTTTTTTAGAGATAATTTCATAATAATGAGCTGACATTTTATGAACTCTGTAGTGCTCTTCTTCTATTTTCTCTTAAAGAGTTTTTAGAAGTTTAATAAGACTACACAAGTATAAAATTCCTGAAGCAGTTAAGAGAAACAGATATTTGAAATTAATAAGATTAATATTATTAACTTACAGATCACTGCTATTCTAATAGAGCTACAGTCTGTAGAAAAAGTAAAAAGAGAGATCTCAGAGTCTACCTACTAATAATTATACTCTTATTAAACTCATTCTTCACTGTTGAAGTCTCTGATATCAGTATCTTTATCTGTTATAAAGTTAGTACTATAACATCACAGAAGAGCATTCTGCAGAAAAGCATGAGAGATATATAAAGTATTAACTTATTAATTTACAAACTATCTCAGTTATCTACTTTAATTGAAGTGAGATTCTCTCTAATCAGTGATTTATCTTCATAGTACTTTCAATAGCAGTGTTGACTAATCTCTTCTTAGAGTCAGTCATTCTGAGATATTTTTTCATCTCAGAGACTCATACTTTCATCTTCTTTTATAAATGAGTAAGAGAGATCTCTTCAGTCTTGACAGAATTCATTAACACTTGAAGCTTTAAGACTCTTACTCTGTATTACTTAAGTATCTGAGCTCTGTGTCAGAACTGATATAATATCTTCTTATAAAATAATACTTATAAAGAGATAGAAGTCATTATTACAGATGTAACAGAAATAATAGAAGTAAGAGAAGAAATAAGTACATAAGATTCTTTCTTTCTTCAGCTATTTAGCATGATGTAGATAAGTAGCAGTGTCAGTCAGAGACTGCACTAGAGCCTTCTTACAGAGAGAAGATAAAGAAACTGCAGAACTCTACAGACTCAATTCAGCAGTATTCTGAGCAGAGCTCAGATATGCTATAAGAGAGAAACTACAGATTAAACTTCTCTGAGTCACTGTTTCTGAAATCAAGCTCTCTCTGAGATTCTCTCTGAATGATTACACAGGGTCATATATCACTGTGTTAATTGAGAGAGAGAGCAGTGTTGCAACAGTGACAGAGAGAGTAAAGAAAGAATCAGATACTGATAAGTTAACAAGTAGAAGAAATGATATCTCACTGCAAGACACAGCATCTATCATCATGACTATAAGAGAAGCAGAAGAAGAAGAAGAAGAAGATATAACAATGAAAGCAGTACTCTCATAATTCATTAACATCACTGTCTTCATCTTCAATCTGACTTTCTTAACAGTCACAGAGACTGCAGCTGCACTATAAAGATATTGATTACTTACTAGAAAATATCAGAATAAGTTCCTTATTATCTTTCAAAAATGATACTCTCATACACTCACTATTACATATAAGAGAAGAGGGAGAAAAATGTATTATAGAGAGAGAGAAATCTTTTTGAAAAATTCTGTCACTACTGTTAACTTTGTCTCTAAAATACATTACTTTTGTAGAAAGTTTTATACATAGAATAAAATATATTAAGAGATCTGTAAGTTACATATTAACTACACTTTTCACTTTTCAATTGATATATAAGGAATTTATTTATCACACAGTTAATTTGAATAGAGATGAGAAAGAGAAGATCTACACAGTTAGAAGAGAAACTCATCTATTTCTTTGTATCACACACAGTATATATACTGTTAAATCAGTTGATAATCATTACTATACAACTGTCACGCCCCCGGCCGTGTCAAGGCCTCATTGCAGTTTCACACAGCTCATTACTTTCTTGCAGATGATTTCATTCATCTCACAGACTGTTCAAACCAGTTTTCAATCACTCTATGACATCATTCAGATATATTATAGAAAGATCTAATTAATGAATATGAGAACTCTGCTTCTATACAAGGTCAGCAGATTACTCTTTCTTAATAGTGAGACACTACTGAGGTATCACTTCAGCTATTCTCACTCATGAAATAAGAGAAGAGTATTCACTCATTGTCTATATAGAATAGTTAGATACTGACTTCTCATTAATGAAGTCAGTGATTTGTTTTTCTTCTACTGAAAGATATATAAGAGTTACTGCATTTCTCATACAATTTTAGTATATATACTAAGTATCATATCTGTGATATTCTCACAATAACTCTGTAGTCTACAAGCTTGCTATTTAAGCAAGATAGTTAAGCTCACTTATACAGCTTCTTAAACAACTATTTCTATATAATACTGCTAACTAGTCACTGCTTCAGTTTTATTATATTATAATTCAAATCACTTGATCTGATTATAAGTTTGAATCAGTCAAGGTTTAACAGACTGATATAACTCTATACACTCATACTAAGATTAACTCAATCTCACTCTCTGAGAGAAACTTCACATCATTCTCTAGAGTGTGTACATCTCTACTCTGACAGAAATCTGAGATTTCTGAACTCACTGTATACTTTAACATGAGCTCTTCAATTACTCTGTCATCACTGCAGCCTCTACACATCTATATTCATTATAGAGATAGAGAGATTAAGATTGAAGATTCTTCAAATTATAAGAGAAATACATTGTCTAAATTTCACAACTTTACTTATATTCTTGAATGAAAATTTCACCTTAATCTGAGCCAGTTTAATACTTATAAGATATAAGTAATATACATTATCAATCTTCTTGAAGGCATCTCTGTAACTACTTGAGTTATTAAGAAGAGAAAGCTTGAGTATATCAATACTGTTATAACTTAAGAAGAATTCAAGAACTTTCTACTGAATCAGATCAAAGATCACTGCAATCACAGCTTTATAACAGTGCAGTGATTCAACTCATTATATTAATAAGATAATGAGAATTCTTTCAATTTTAATACAAGATTTGAAGAATATTGAGAGAAATTAATTAATAATTTGAATCAATTAAAAATACAGCTTTATCTCATAAAGCTGACTCATAAGATGCAGATAATAATATCACAGTATCAGAGTTCATTAATCAATTATACTGAGCTTGTCAACTTAGTCTTCTAAATCTATTTAAATAATTAATACTCTGAGAAAAAGACTAATAAGATCTCTTCTAAGTAATTAATAATAGAATCTAAACAGTGCTGTAACAGCTTCAGTGTGAAGAAAGTAAAGAAGAATTTCAAGTATTCTAATTCTTCACTCACTGTAAGGAAATATTAAAAAAGATTTAATAAAGATCTCTGTTTTAACTGCAGAGTGAATAATCACTATACTAGTAATTATAAGAAGTCAAAGAAGAAAAGAAATTAAGAAGATATCTTCTTAAAGTTAACTTCTCTTCTGACAAATGTATCTATAAAAGATAAAGAAGAGAAAGAAATGAAGAATTAATAATTCTCACATCTCTGAATTTATATTACAATCATAATAAAGACTCTGAATGAGAAGATATCAGTGAGATATTTACTTAACTCTGAGATGAATATTAACTTCATATTCTATTTCTTTTCTTTAATGAAGAGTTGAAAGAAGATAGATCTATCAGATTATATAAAATTTACTGATGAAATGAAATGTTATTATTTTAGTTTAATTCAAGTGAAGTGTATGATCACAGACTTAGAAGAAATCTTTAAGAAAAGTAGTCTGCTTCTTCATACAGTTAATATTATAGATAAGAACATTATTCTAAATCTTTTATAATTGAGAGAAAACAATTCTCTCATTGACTGAGTCACTCAGATGTGACAGTATTATCTCACTGATAAAGAGACAGTGATAGAGAAATCTGAAGAGTTTTATTGAAAGAATCTTGAGAAAAAGATAGAGTTAATATACTGTATAGCAGATAACTGAGACTTGAGAATAGATGAAGAAGTCATTATTCTTACTATAAGATTAGCAGCAGTATTTATCATTGAAGATGAATATATATAATATCTCTTTACAGATTATAAGAATATCTTTTCAGAAAGAGAAGCAGTGAAGTTTTCTGATATTAAGATATAATATAAGATTTATCTTGAAGATGATGTAACAGTGCTGTATAAGTCTCTTTATAACTTGTCTATAAAGAAATTGAATGTTCTGTGCAAATATCTTGAGAAAGCATAATCAAAGAACTGAATACACTCATCAAAGAGTCTGACAGAGATGCTTATACTCTTTATACTCAAGAAGAACAGTAGACTATGTCTATGCATAGACTACAGAGATCTTAATAAGATGACAGTTAAGAATCACTATTTATTACTATTAATTAACAAGATGATTGATTAATTATCTGAAGCAAAGATATTCTCAAAGATTGATATACAGAATATCTATTATAGAATCAGAGTTAACAAAGATAATGTTTAAAAAAACAGCTTTTCATACTAAGTACAGCAATTTTAAATATCTTGTTTTATCTTTTAATCTTTGTAACACTTCAGTGCCCCGATGGCTGAATGATTAATGCAGCCACCTGGTAGCACCTTGGCATGGGAAACCAAGGCGTGTGGGTTTGAAACATGCAGGGAATACATTAAATCTGGAACTCAAGCACCTCAGGTTTCTAATAAATACAGAGGTGTACAAATTGCTTCAATAAATTACTCTATGTTTCTGAGCTGGGAAGTTATTATCGCATGTATCTAATTGTCACTTCTTTGTATTTTCCTATGTTCTTGTTATCTTGGCATGGTCTCAACACCTGTATTTCCTTCTGTATAATCAACACTTAACCTGTATTTAACATCATACAAGGACTCATCATAAGCTCCGCTTGCATATAAGTATAATAAAAGAATAATAATAATAATAATAATAATAATAATAGTAACACTTCAGTCATCTTTCAGATCTATATAAATGAGATACTGTGAGGTCTTGTCAATATCTTCTGTATAGTATACTTGAATAACATTCTAATCTTCTTAAAAGCAGAGAAAGAACACAATACTCATATTCAAGAAGTGTTAAGTCACTTAAGACAGTATTAACTGTATACAAACACTGAAAAATGCTCATTCTACATGCAGAAGATTGATTTCTTAGATTATATTATTAAGATAAACAGCATTTCAATGAACAGAAGTCAGATCTCTGTTATTAAAAACTAACTGATGCTGTAGATATACTGTGAGATGCAGATATTTCTAGAATTTATAAATTTCTGCAGATAATTCATCTATATATATTCACAGATTACTGCTTCTCTTACTGATCTGTTAAAGAGAAGTGTGAAAGACAGAAAAATGAAACTATTTATTCTCACTCAAGATATCACACAGACATTTACAGAATTGAAACAAGCTTTTATAGATATTATAATACTGAATCACTTTAATTCTGACTTACTCAGTCAGTATAAGACTGATGTATTCAGAAATGAAATCTGTGAAATCTTTTCACAGTTAATATCAGAGATCTTTCAATATTGAAAGAATCAGAGAATAATAAATTCTGAGAATTATCACGCCTCTGGCCGTGTCAAGGCCCTGCTGCGGTTTCACACAGCTCATTGCTTTCATGTGAATGATTTCATCCATTCTGCAGGCTGTTTGAACCGGTTTCCAATCACTCTATGACATCATTCAAATTTATCATAGAAAGATTCAATTGATGAATATGAGAACCTCACTTCTATATAAGATCAGCAGATTACTCTTTCTTGACAATGAGATGCTGCTGAGGTATTGCTCTGGCTATTCTCACTCATGAAATGAAAGAAGAGTATTCACTCATTGTTTATATAGAATAGCTAGATACTGGCTTCTTATCTAAGAAGTCAGTGATTTATTTTTCTTCTACTGAAAGATATATAAGAGTTACTGTGTTTCTCATACAATCTTTTTAGTATACTAAATATTATATCTGTGATATTCTTGCAATAACTCTGTAGTCTACAAGCTCACTATTTAAGTAATATAGTCAAGCTCACTTATACAGCTTCTTAACAACTATCTCTATATAATACTGCTAACTAGTGACTGCTTTGATTCTGCTATATTACAATTTAAATCACTTGATCTGATTATAAGTTTGAATCAGTTGAGCTCTAATAGACTGATATGAGCTTATGCATCTGTGCTAAGACTGATCTGATCTCACTCTCTGAAGAAAACTTCACATTATCTTCTAGAGTGTGTACATCTCTACTCTGACAGAAATCTGAGATTTCTGAACCTGCTGCATACTTTGATATAAGTTCTTCAACTGCTCTACTATCATCGCGGCCTCTACACATCTATATCTATTATAAAGATAGAGAGATTAAAATCAGAGATTCTCTGAGATATAAGAAAAACATATTATCTGAATTTCACAGCTTTATCTATACTCTTGAACAGAAATTTCACCTTAATTCAAGCCAGTATAATACTTATGAGATATAAGTAATATATGCTGTCAATCTTCTTGAAGACATCTCTGCAACTACTTGAGTTATTAAGAAGAGAAAGCTTGAGTATACTGATGCTGTAATAACTTGAGAAGAATTCAAGTACTTTCTACTGAATCAAATTGAAGATCACTGTAATTACAGCTTTACAGCAGTGCAGTAGTTCAACTCATTATATTAATAAGATGATGAGAATTCTTTCAATTTTAATACAAGATTTGAAGAATATTGAGAGGAATTAGTTGATGATTTGAATCAATTAAAGACACAGCTTTATCTCATAAAGCTGACTCATAAGATACAGACAATGATATTACAGTATCAGAGTTCATTAATTAATTACACTGAGCTTATCAACCTGGCTTTCTGAATCTATTTAAATAATCAATTCTCTGAGAAAAAGATCAATAAGATCTCTTCTAAGTAATTAATAATGAGATCTAAATGATACAGTGACAGCTTCAGTGTAAAGAAAGTAAAGAAGAATTTCAAGTATTCTGATTCTTCACTCACTGTGAAGAAATGTTAAAAAAGATTTAATAAAGATCTCTATTTTAACTGTGAAGCTGATAATCACTATACTAGTGATTGTAAGAAGCTGAAGAAGAGAAGAGACTGAGAAGATATCTTCTCAAAGTTAACTTCTCTTCTGACAAATGTATCTGTGAAAGATAAAGAAGAGAAAGAAACAAAGAATTAATAATTCTCATATCTTCAAGTTCATATTACAATCATAATGAATACTCTGAATGAAGAGATATCAGTGAGATGTCTATTTAACTCTGAGATAGATATCAACTTCATATTCTATTTCTGTTCTTTAATGAAGAATTGAAAGAAGATAAGACTTATCAGATCATGTAAAATTTACTGATGAAATAAAGTATCACTGTTTTAACATAATTTAAGTGAAGTGTGTGATCACAGACTCAGAAGAAATCTTTAAGAAGAGCAGTCTGCTTCTTCATACTGTCAATATCATAGATAAGAATGTCATTCTAGATCTCTTATAATTGAGAGAAAACAATTCTCTCATTGACTGAGTTACTCAGATATGACAGTATCACCTTATTAATGAAGAGACAGTGATAGAGAAATCTGAAGAGTTTCATTGAAAGAATCTTAAGAAAAAGATAGAGTCAATATACTATGTAGCAGGTGATTGAGACTTGAGAATAGATGAAGAAGTTATCACTCTCACTGCAAGATTAGTAGCAGTATCTGTCATTGAAGATAGATATACACAATGTCTCTTTACAGATTATAAGAATATCTTTTTAGAAAGAGAAGCAGTGAAGTTTCCTGATATCAAGATACAATATAAGATTTATCTTGAAGATGATATAACAGTACTGTACAGATCTCTTTATAACTTATATATAAAGGAATTGAATATTCAGTGTAAATATCTTGAGAAAGTGTAATTGAAGAACTGAATATACTTATCAAAAAGTTCAGCAGAGACATCTATACTCTTTGTGCTTAAGAAGAATGATAGACTATGTCTATACATAGACTACAGAGATCTCAATAAGATGATAATTAAGAATTACTATTCATTACTGTTAATTGATAAGATGATCAATTGATTATCTGAAGCAAATATGTTCTCAAAGATTGATATACAGAATATCTATCATAGAATCAGAGTTAACAAAGACAATGTTTGAAAAACAGCTTTTTGTATTAAGTACAGCAATTTTAAATATCTTGTTTTATCTTTTGATCTTTATAACACTTTAGCCATCTTTCAGATCTATATAAATGAGACACTGCAGAGCCTTATCAATGTCTTCTGCATAGTATACTTAAACAACATTCTAATCTTCTCAAAAATGAAGAAAGAATATAATACTCATGTTTAAGAAGTGTTGAGTTGCTTGAGACAGTATCAACTCTATACAAACACTGAAAAATACTCATTCTATATGTAGGAGATTGATTTCTTAGATTATATTATTGAGATGAATGACATTTCAATGAATAGAAGCTGAGTCTCTGTCATTGAGAACTGGCCAGCACTGCAGACATATTACAAGATACAGATATTTCTAGAATTTATGAATTTCTACAGATAATTTATCTATACATATTCACAGATTACTGTTTCTCTTACAGATCTGTTAAAGAGAAGTGTGAAAGACAGAAAAATAAGATCATTTATTCTCATTCAAGATACTGTGCAGATATTTATAGAATTGAAACAAGCTTTTACAGATGTCACAATACTGAATCACTTTAATTCTGACTTACTCAGTCAGTGTGAGATTGATATATCTGAGAATGAGATCTGTGAAATCTTTTCACAGTTAATATCAGAGGCCTTTCAATGCTGAAAGAATTAGAGAATAATCACTTCTGAGAATACAGATAATGAAATGTCTGTGAGAGAAGACTTTTTCACAGAGTCTATAAGATACTGTGAATAAAGATCAGTGATCTTCTTCTTCAAGAAGTTATCACTTATACAGAGAAGATATGATATTCATGATCAAGAGATATTAGTAATTATTGAATTCTTTAAGATCTGATGACATTATCTTCAGAATAGTAAGTACTCAGTGCAAGTTCTTACTGATTATATAAATCTGTGTTATTTCTTGATAACAAAGAGCTTGATAGAATGTCAAGCCAGATGAGCAGAGCTGCTTTTGAAGTACAATTTCCATATTTAATACTGTTCAGATTAGCTTAATTCTGTCAATATATTATCTAAATAACCTGATTATAATATTGTTGATGCAGAGAAGAATTCTATAAAAGAATCTCTATCATTACTGCAGAAGAAGCTGACTGCAGAGAATTGAAGTTCTCTGAAGCTCAGAAACAGTGCTGATAAGACAGCTGTATGACTCAGAATAGAAGGTGAAAGAAAACTCAGATCTCTGTAGAGAACTAACACTGAAGATCATGAGCTTCTTATATTATATCTTACTATTATTGAATTGATAAAGAATGAAATAATCTACAATCTTTCAATCTGACTACTTTTGAAATTTATTAATGAGTTATAGAAGAGAGATATCTCTACTACAGCTTGAATTCAGAAGTTGAAGAAGAAAGAATTCAGTTTAAACTTGAAAGAGACAGACTCTGAGTGAGACAGTACTGTTAAGAAATCAAGTCACTGATAACTAGATGAATGTGAACTTCTACTGCTGAATAATTCAGTCTTTATCTCTTGTAGTAGAGTGATATGTCAGAAGTTATTAAGAATTCATTATAATAATTCTCATATGAGACACTTCAGATTAGAGAAGACTGAGAAGCTTCTAAAATATAAATATATTTAAGACAAGCTTCAGACAGATGTTAAAGAGTATATTAAGACTTATAATATCTATCAAAGAATAAAGATTCTGTGATATAAGTAATACAGTGAGTTGATATCACTGCCTGTCTTAAAGAGCTTATGACAGAATCTATTAATGAATTTTATAGTTGATCTGCTGAAGTTGATAAGAGTCAAAGAATATGACTCAATTTTGATCATTATCAACTGTTTTATAAAGATGATAAAAAATATTTCTACTTATAAAAAGATTAAAGACTCTGAATTAACTGACCTGTTTTTAGATATCATTATTCATGATCACAGTGCTCTGAAATTGTTAATAACAGATTAAGAATTTATCTTTATCAGCAAGTACTAATCAGTCTTTTACTATTATCTTATAATAAGATATCTTCTCAGTACTGCATTTCAACTACAGACAGATGATCAGACTGAACATCAGCATCAGATATTAGAACAGTATCTTTAAGTGTTCTATTTATATTATCAGAATGATTGACTTAAATATCTTCTAATCACTGAATTTATATATAACAATGTAAAGAATGTAATCTTAAAGATATCTTCTTTCTATATTTATTATGAATATAATTCTTCATTACTCAGTGACATTGCAGATAACACTTTAAAGAGAGGAATAGACAGTTAGAATATTGAACAGATACAGAGAATAGAGTATTTCTCAGTATCAGAAGTAAAAGTGAGATTGAAACTTTTGAATAAAATTCATGAGAAGATAGTGAAAAGTATTCATTATATTTAGAAGTAATAGATAAAATACTATAATTAAAAACATCTTTCAATGAAGTTCTTGATAGAGAATCAAGTGCTACTTTCAGTAAAGAATATCAAGATAATGAGGCTGTATAAGAAGCTCAATAAGTAGTGACTAGAATCTTTCTCAGTAACAAGAGTAATGAATAAGCAGATATATAAGTTGAAATTATTCTCAGAATTGAAATCAATTCATTCTGTTTTTCATATTTTCTATTTAAAATTCTATAAGTAACACTCTGAGGCAGAGCTGTCTCAGCTGAATAATATTGAGATTAAGAGTAATACTGAATATCTTATAAAGAAAATATTGAATAAGTGAATATATTACAGTAAGCTTCAATATTCTATTAAATAAGAAGATTATTCATTATCAGAGAATTTATAAGAACTACTTAAGTATTTGAAAAATGCTGAGAAAGAGATTGTAAACTATGAGATGACTAGTAGAGACTGCTCTATTATATGCTAGAGATATTAAGTAAGAAATGCTGCTTAAGACTTCTCATTTTTCTTAAAGAGTTTTTTAGAGATAATCTTACAGTAATGAGTCAGTGTCTTATGAACTCTATAACACTCTTCTTCTATTTTCTCTTGAAGAATTTTTAGAAGTTTAATAAGACTACACAAGTGTAAAATTCCTGAAGTGATTAGAGAAAAGAAATATTTAAAATCAATAAAAAGATTAATATTATAGATTCACAGACTGCTGCTATTCTAATAAGACTGCAGTTCACTGAAAAAGTAAAAAGAGAGATCAGACTCTACTCATTAACAATCACATTCTCATTAAACTCATTCTTCACTATTAAAGTCTCTGATACTGATATCTTTGTCTGCTGAGAAGTTAGCACTGCAGTGCTGCAGAGAAGCATACTATAGAAGAGTATAAGATATACTTGAAGTATTAACTTATTAATTTATAAAGCATTACAGTTATCTGCTTCAATTGAAGTGAGATTCTCTTCAATCAGTAATTAATCTCTATAATACTTTTAATAACAGTGCTGACTAATCTCTTCTTAAGATCAGTCATTCTGAGGTGTTTTTTTATCTCAGAGATTCATACTTTCATCTTCTTTTACAGATGAGTAAGAGAGATCTCTTCAGTCTTGATAAAATTTATTAATACTTAGAGCTCTGAGACTCTCACTCTGTACTGCTTAAATATCTGAACTTCTTGTCAGAACTGACACAATATCTTCTTATAGAGTAGATAATACTTACAGAGAGATAGAAGTCATTATTACAGATATAACAGAAACAATGAGAGTAAGAGAAGAGATAAGTGTATAAAATTCTCTCTTTCTTCAGCTGCTTAGTACAGTGTAGATAAGTGATAATACTGATCAGAGACTTCACTGAAGTCTCTTTATAAAGAGAAGATAAAGAAACTGCAGGATTCTGCAGACTTAACTCAGCAGTATTCTGAGCAGAGCTTGAATGTGCTGTGAGAGAGAAACTACAGATTGAGCTTCTTGAAGCTGCTATTTCTGAAATCAAGCTCTCTCTGAGGTTCTCTCTAAATGATCACACAGGGTCATACATCACTGTGTTGACTGAGGAAAGAGATGATGTTACAATGACAGTGAGAGAGACAGAGAAAGAACTGAATATGAATAAACTGACTGACAGAAGAAATGACATCTCACTGCAAGGTACAGCAACTACTACTATGACTGCAAGAGAAGCAGAAGAAGAAGAAGAAGATGTGATAATAAGAGTAGTACTTTCACAGTCTGTTGACACTGCTGTCTTCATCTTCAACTGAGCTTTCTTGACAGTCACAGAGACTGCAGTCACACTACAAAGACATTTATTACTCACTAGAAAATATCAGAATAAGTCTCTTATTATCTCTCAAGAATAATGCTCTCATGCACTCACTATTACAGATGAGAGAGAAGGAAGAAAAATGTTTCACAAAGAGAGAGAATCTTTTTGAAAAATCCTGTTACTACTGTTAACTTTGTCTCTAAAACACATCACTTTTGCAGAGAATTTTATATATAGAATGAAATATAATGAATAATCTGTAAGTCACTTATTAACTATATTTTTCACATTTTAAATTAATATATAAGAAACTCACTTATCATATATTTGATTTGAATGAAGATGAGAAAAGAAAGATCTATACAGTCAGCTGAAAAACTCATCTATTTCTTTATATCATACACAGTACACACACTGTCAATCAGTTGATAACTGTTGCTATATAACAAAGATAATTTCTAATCTAGTAATCTTAAGAACATTGAAACTATACTCTTAAAGAGAAGAGTATTATTATATCTCTGACTATATTAAGACTCTGCTGCAGTTTCACACAGCTTATTGCTTTTATACAGATGATTTCATTTATCTTACAGACTGTTTGAACTGATTTTCAATCACTTTATGACATTATTCAAATATATCATAGAAAGATCTGATTAATGAATATGAGAACCTCACTTCTATATAAGATCAGCAGATTACTCTTTCTTGATAATAAGATATCACTGAGATATCACTTCAGCTATTCTTACTCATGAAATGAGAGAAGAGTATTCACTCATTGTCTATATAGAATAGCTAGATACTAGCTTCTCATCTAAGAAGTCAGTAATTCATTTTTCTTCTACTGAAAGATATATAAGAGTTACTGCATTTCTTATATAATCTTCTTAGTATACTAAGTATCATATCTGTGATATTCTTGCAATAACTCTGTAGCCTACAAGCTTGCTATTCAAGCAAGATAGTCAAGCTCACTCATACGGCTTCTCAACAACTACTTCTACATGACGCCGCTGACTAGCCACTGCTTCGGTTCCGCTACATTACAAGAATACAGACAATGAAATGTCTGTGAGAGAAGACTTTTTCATGAAGTCTATAAGACACTGTAAATGAAGATCAGTGATCTTCTTCTTCAAGAAGTTATTACTTATGCAGAGAAGATATGATACTCATAATTAAGAGATATTAGTAATTATCAAATTCTTTAAGATCTGATAACATTATCTTCAGAATAATAAGTACTCAGTGTAAGTTCTCACTGATCATACAAATCTGCATTACTTCTTGACAATAAAGTGCTTGACAGAATGTTAAGTTAGATAGATAGAGCTGCTTTTAAAGTATGATTTCTATATCTGATATTATTCAGATCAGCTTAATCTCACTGATATACTATTTAAACAGCCTGATTATAATATCATTGATGAAGAGAAGAATTCTATAAAAGAATCTCTATCATTACTGCAGAAGAAGCCGGCTGCAGAGAATTGAAGTTCTCTGAAGCTCAGAAACAGTGCTAGTAAGACAGCTGTATAACTCAGTGTAGAAGATGAAAGAAAACCCAGATCTCTGCAGAGAACTGACACTGAAGATCATGAGTTTTTTATATCATATCTTGCTATTACTGAATTAACAAAGAATAAAACAGTCTACAATCTTTCAATCTGACTACTTTTAAAATTCATTGACAAGTTACAGAAAAGAGACATCTCTACTACAGCTTGAATTCAGAAGTTGAAGAAGAAAGAATTCAGTTTGAACTTGAAAGAGACAGGTTCTGAGTGAGATAATATCACTAAGAAATCAGGTCACTGATAACTAGAAGAATGTGAACTTCTACTGCTAAATGATTCAGTCTTTATTCCTTATAACAGAACGGTGCATCAGAAGTTATTAAGAATTCATCATAATAATTCTCATATGTAGACTGACTGCGAGAACTATGAATTTCACATTTGATTTCATTTGATCTGGTCTCATACATTTCTTGGCGTGAATCCCGCTGAGACTAGTCATTAAAAAAACATGCAAAGTGACTATATATGAGATCTTAAAATAAAACCATGACTTGAAAAAAATGAGAAAGTGGTCTCATTTGATCTCATTTAGTCCCATTCTTGGCATAAAGTTACTATTTTTAGACATTTTAAGGTTTTTTTTAGACTATTTTTAATTTTTTAAAAAGTAATGCTTTTTGGTAATGCTCAAATGAGATTTAAAGTCATTTAAAGCAATAAAAATAATTTAAATTGAGAAGTGAAAATCATGATCTCATTTGAAAAATGTGACAAGAGTAAACAGTAAGTCTCACTGAGACAGTATGAAACTACTATCTAATGTTAAAATCATGTAATGAGATCAGTCGAATTGGTAATAAGACTATCAAAAAATCTGATCCTGGTCTCAGACACGGTCACACGGTCAGTCTACTCATGTGACACACTTCAGGTTAGAGAAGACTGAGAAGCTTCTAAAATATAAATATATTTAGAACAAGCTCTGAGCAGATGTCAAAGAGTATATTAAGACTTATAATATCTGTCAAAGAATAAAGATTCTGTGATATAAGTAATACAGTGAGTTGATATCACTGTCTGTCTCAAAGAGTCTATAATAGAATCTATTAATGAATTTCATAGTTGATCTGCTGAAGTCAATAAGAGTCAAAGAATATGACTCAATTTTAATCATTATCAACTGTTTCATAAAGATGATAAAATATATTTCTACTTATAAAAAGATTAAAGCCTCTGAATTAACTGATCTGTTTTTAGATATCATTATTCATGATCACAGTGCTCTGAAATCAGTGATAATAGATCAAGAATTTCTCTTCATCTGTAAATACTGATCAGCTTTTTACTATTATCTTATAATAAGATGTCTTCTCAGTATCACATTTTATCTGCAGACAGATAATCAGACTGAACACTAGAATCAGATATTAGAACAGCATCTTTAAGTGTTTTATTTATATTATGAGAATGATTGACTCAAACATCTTCTAACTGCTGAATTCATATATAACAATGTAAAGAATACAATCTTAAAAGTATCTTCTTTCTATACTTATTATGAATATAATTCTTCATTATTCAGTGATGTCACAGATGATATTTCAAAAAGAGAAATAAACAGTCAGAATATCAAACAGATACAGAGAACAGAGTACTTCTCAGTATCAGAAGTAAAAGTGAGATTGAAACTTTTAAATAAAATTTATGAAAAGGCAGTGAAAAGCATTCACTGTGCTCAGAAGTGATAGATAGAATACTATAATTGAAAACATCTTTCAATGAAGTTCTTAATAGAAGATCAAGTACTACTTTCAGCAAAGAATATCAAGATAACAAGACTATGTAAGAAGCTCAATGAGTGATGACTAGAATCTTTCTCAGTAATAAGAGTAATAAGTAAGCAGATATATAAGTTGAAATTACTCTCAGAATTGAAATTAATTCATTCTATTTTTCACATTTTCTATTTAAAGCTCTATAAGCAATGTCTCAAGACAGAGTTATCTTGATCAGATAATATTGAGATTAAGAGTGATACTGAATATCTTATAAAGAAAATATTGAACAAGTGAATATATTATAACAAGCTTTACTATCTTATTAAATGAGAAGATTATTCATTATCAGAGAATTTATGAAAACTGCTTAAGCATTTGAAAAATGCTGAGAAAGAGATTGCAAGCTATGAGATAGCTAGTAGAGACTATCTTATTACACATCAGAGATATTGAGTAAGAAATATCACTTAAGACTTCTCATTTTTTCTAAAGAGTTTTTTAGAGATGATTTTACAGTGATAAGCTGATATCTTATAGACTCTGTAACACTCTTCTTCTATTTTCTCTTAAAGAGTTTTTAGAAGTTTAATAAGACTATACAAGTGTAAAATTCCTGAAGTAATTAGAGAAAAGAAATATTTAAAATCAATACAAAGATTAATATTATTAATTCACAGACTGCTGCTATTCTAATAGAGCTACAGTCTGTAGAAAAAGTAAAAAGAGAGAATCTCAAAGCCTACTTATTAATAATTACATTCTTATCAAACTCATTCTTCACTATTAAAGTCTTCAGTATCAGTATCTTTATCTACTGAGAAGTTAGTACTGCAGCATTGCAGAAGAGCATGAGAGATATATAAAGTATTAACTTATTAATTTACAAAGCATCTCAGTCATCTGCTTCAATTAAAGTGAGATTCTCTTTAATCAGTAATTTATCTTCACAGTACTTTTAATAACAGTATTAGTTAACTTCTTCTTAAGATCAGTCATTCTGAGATGTTTTTTCATTTCAGAGACTTATACTTTCATCTTCTTCTATAGATAAGTAAGAAAGATCTTCTCAGTCTTAACAGAATTTATCAACACTTAAAGCTTCAAGACTCTCACTCTTATTATTATTATTCTTCAATTATAGATGTATACAGTCAGAGACTATAACATCTATCTGAGAACCTTTAGTTCTCAGGGTTTTTTCTATATCTATAGAGTCAACTATTATACACTTATCAATTTCAGATATGTAAAATCAGAAAATTCCAGCCTAGAATACAAAAACTGTTTACAAATTGCAGTATTTCAACATCTATTAATACTTTGAAATCATTTGAAAATATCATGACAAAGGAAAAGAGAATATAGTCTTAAAGATAGACACATTAAATAGATAGATAGAAAAGAACAGAAAGAAACAAGTACAGTAATAAGAGCTACAGAACAAGATCTCTGCAGTTTACATCTTAAGCTATATACATATTTTAACACTCTATATAACTGACCGCTGCCTCTGTTCTCTTAAGCCTGCTTCAGAGGTTATCATTCCCTCTAAAGAGCCACTGCCCAGCTAGCTCCTGTAACTAGCTTATTCATAAGTGAGATTCTCACTAAGAATAACATCAGAGCTATTCAATTCTAGTTAAGTCTCTAATCTTCCAGCTGCTAATCTTGGCATTTCAGCCTATTAATTGACTGTCACAGTCTTGCTTACACTAACCACCTATTAAGGGTGTCTAGGCCTCGTCTCACCTAGGTCCTTGCTAGGCCCAGGGTGTCCTAATTGAATAGTTTTTAAATCTCATTCCCCGGAAGTGGGTGCCTAGAGTGGGGGGGATGAGGCCTGGCCAGTTAAGCTTGATAATGATTTGCTATCCTGCAGGCATTCTAGACCCCAATCACTCTAGTACTGATCTAACTTGAAGCACCCGGGGGGCTGTTAACTCTAAGATCAGTGAGAATTAGCGCCCGGGAACCCCCAGGATGAACATCTCAAGCTTGATAATGATTTGCTATAGTGCACCCGGGGGCCCCTGGTACTGTTTTATGACTTAACAGTGGAAGCTGTGGTTAAGATGGCTCTCGCAGGGTTCGAACCTGCCCTCTCTTGGCATTCATTCCCCGGGGGGAAGGCCGCTAATTGGGGCTCCATGGTAGCGTAGTTAACCATTACGCCACCGGGCCAAAACTCTCACTCTATACTGCTTGAGTATCTGAGCTTCTTGTCAGAACTGACACAATGTCTTCTTATAGAATAGATAATACTCACAGAGAGATAGAAGTTATTATTACAGATATAATAGAAATAATAGAAGTAAGAGAAGAGATAGATATATATAATTTTCTCTTTCTTCAGCTGCTTAGTGCAGTGTAGATAAGTGATAATATTAGTCAGAGATCATACTGAAGTCTTCTTACAGAGAGAAGATAAAGAAACTGCAGAATTCTGCAGACTCAACTCAGTAGTATCTCAAGCAGAGCTCAGATATGTCATGAGAGAGAAACTACAGATTGAGCTTCTCAGAGTCACTGTTTCTGAAATCAAGCTCTTCTTAAGATTCTCTTCAAATGATCACACAGAGTCATATACTACTATGTTGACTGAAGAGAAAGACAGTGTCACAACAGCAGTGAGAGAGACAGAGAACAGACTGAACACAGATAAGTCAACTGACAGAAGAGATAATATCTCACTGTAAGATACAGTAACTATCACTGCAGCTGCAAGAGAAGCAGAAGAATAAGAAGAAGATGTGACAATAAGAGCAGTGCTCTCACAGTCTGTTAACACTGCTGTCTTCATCTTCAACCAGACTTTCTTAGCAGTCACAGAGATCACAGCCACATTATGAAGACATTTAATCACTAAAGAGTGTCAGAATAAGCCTCTTATTATCTTTCAAGAATGATACTCTCATACACTCACTATTGCAAATTAAGAAAGGGAAGAAAAATGTGTTATGAGAGAGAAAGATCTTTTAAAAAAATTCTATCACTACTGTTAACTTTGTCTCTAAAATACATCACTTTTGTAGAGAATTTTATATACAGAATGAAATATAATAAGAGATCTGCAAGTCACTTATTAACTACATTTTTCACATTTTAAATTAATATATAAGAAACTCACTTATTATACAGTTGATTTGAACAGAGATGAGAATAGAAGATTTATACAGTCAGCAGAGAAACTCATCTATTTCTTTGTATTATACACAGCATATATACTATTAAAATTGATTAGTAACTGCTGCTATATAACAAAGATAATTTCCAAACTGATAATCTTAAGAGTATTGAGACTATATTCTTAAAGAAGAGAGTATTATCATATTCTCAGCTGTGTTAAAACTCTGTTACAGTTTCATACAGCTTATCACTTTCTTATGAATGATTTTATTCATTTTGTAGACTGCTTGAACTGGTTTTCAATCACTCTATAATATTATTCAGATATATTATAGAAAGATCTAATTAATAAATATGAGAATATCACTTCTATATAAGATTAGCAGATTACTCTTTCTTGATAGTAAGACACTACTGAGATATCACTTCAGCTATTCTCACTCATGAAATGAGAAAAGAGTATCTGCTCATTATCTATATAGAATAGCTAGATACTGACTTCTTATCAAAGAAGTCAGTGATTCATTTTTCTTCTACTGAAAGATATACAAGAGTTACTGCATTTCTTATACAATCTTCTTAGTATACTAAGTATTATATCTGTGATATTCTCATAATAACTCTGTAGTCTACAAGCTCACTATTCAAGTAAGATAGTCAAGCTCACTTATACAGCTTCTTAAACAACTACTTCTACATGACACTGCTGACTAGTCACTGCTTCGGTTCCGCCACATTACAACAACAAAGAGAATTTCTAATCTAGTAATCTTAAGAGCATAGAGACTATACTTTTAAAGAAGAGAGTATTATTACATCTCTAACTACACTGAGATCTTATTACAGTTTTATATAACTCATTACTTTCATACAGATAATTTCATTTATTTCATAGATTATTCAAATCAGTTTTCAACCACTCTATGACATTATTCAAATATAATATAGAAAGATCTGATTGATGAATATAAGAATTCTACTTCTATATAAGATTAGCAGATTACTCTTTTATAATAGTGAGATATCACTGAGGTATCACTCTGACTATTCTCACTCATGAAATAAGAGAAGAGTATCTGCTCATTATCTATATAGAATAGCTAGATACTAGGTCTTAATTAAAGAGATCAGTGATTCATTTTCTCTAACTAGAATATATACAAGAGTTACTGCATTTCTCATACAATCTTCTTAGTATACTAAGTACTATATCAGTGATATTCTTATAATAACTCTGTAGCTCATGAGCTTGCTATTCAAGCAAGATAGTCAAGCTCACTCATACAGCTTCTCAAATAACTATCTCTATGTGACGCCGCTGACTAGTCACTGCTTCAGTTCCGCCACGTTACATTAGTTTACTCTTAACATGTTTATCTTTATCTCATCAATCATCTTCTACAGATTCTTCTAGAATGAATAACACATCTTATCAATCATCTTTCACAGATTCTTCAAGAATGAACAATATATTAAAAGCCTGTATTCACTGCTTATAAAACCAGTCTCTTGATTAATTTATTTCTTTAAAGTATTTTACTACTTCTACAGCTGTCTGTCTTCAATACTACACTCAGAAAACTCAGATATTATAATTTTCTCATATTACTTTTTTCTATCACTGATTATCTTTTTACATTGTGCAAAACTGTAAATAAATATATGAAATAAAATCAAATTCTTTTATAGTATTTAGTGCAAGAGGCCTACACTGAATAGATTGATATAATATATAGATCTTATAATATAAAAGTGAAAAACATTAAAGAAGGAAAAGAAAGAGAAAGTACAAGAATCAGCAATTGAAGTAAATATTTATACACATACACAGTGATGTACACAGTGAAGCTTCAGAGTAAAAGAATAGAAATTTCATGAGTTTTTCAGTCAAGAATCAGTGATTAGAAATAACTGAGAATCAGAGCTTTCAGTGAAATCTATAAAGTGTAATGAAATAGTCTACATAATTGATCAAGTGCAGTCTGTCACATTAGCCCTCTTCTTCTCTAATTATACATAGCTCTCATCAGTTAAGAACTGTGATCTCAGATAATATGAAACTCAGAGTTCAGATCAGACAATTATAGTTAACTTATTTTATAAGATATTATCAGCTGCAGCTGTGAGATCTCTTATTGAGAATATTCTTAATCTTTTACTCAAGTTCATTATCTTCTTCTATGATCTCTGACAGCTGTCAGTTAGAAGTCAGTTAAGAAGAGAATGAGTCAGTGATAGTATAGCAGAGCAAGCTTATATAAAACATATTATAAATCTCTGATAAAGTATTAAAACAGTAGTTATAGCTGTCTAGAACTTCTATCACTATATATTTCATATAATGATAATTCAATGTACAGAATGAGTATATAATCTGTATATTTTTAATATTCAATTATATAAGATCTTCTATCATATACTGCTTTGTAAAATCTTATCAGATATTAGCTTGATCTTCTTGATCTTATTTCACAGTTGTCATGAAGATCTCTGCTCAGTCACAGACATCTCAGAACTTTATTACTATATTATTAATAATCTGAATTGAACTGCAAAGATTCAGTGTGAAATGTGTGATCTCTGGAAGATTCAATACTTTTATATGAAATCTGTGTATAAGAAAGAACAGACTTATATCTATTAAAATAACATCTCAGTCATTGATAGTAACTTCAGCATGTAGAAGAAGATTATATCAGTTATCTTATAAATAATTACAGAACTTATAAAGATAATTCTTCACTATCTGAATTATTTACTCTGATATATCATCAGTCTCAAAGTGATAGATAGTTAATAAATAATATATAATCTTAAGAACTTGATAGATTCTTATTCAGAGAATGCTTATGAAATAACAGTCTTAATCTGATACTATAGATCTCAGTAATTCATATATCTGATAGAATAAACTCTGTAGAAAGACTTCAGTAACTTATTCAGTATTTATCTTATTATAAGATTTTAATATTACATCTTTACTCAGTCAGTCAATAATAATCAGAATATTCTTATAATTCTTACTCTTAGAGAGATTAACAGTAAAGTCAATTATCACATCTTATCAGATTCTATCAGAGACATTGAGTAATTTCAGTAGATCTTTTCTACAATCTTTTTATAAGATAATGAAAGAGTAGTGATTGCAGTTTCAAATAAAATATCTGATACTATTTAATATCTCAGATCAGTAGAACTCTTGAGAGATTATTTAATACAGTTATTCACAGTCTGAATAACTAATTATACACAAATCATGCATCTCTTATATTATTCAGATGTATAAGAGTTTAGAGTAAGAGACTTAATATTATTTACAGAATTATAAAGTATTATTATCATTAATTAAACAGTCTGAGATATTAGTCTTTATATATAGTTCTGAAGAGAATTAAGACACTTCTTATTATACTGCTTCAGTGAGAGTCTGAAGAAGTTCATCAGCTCAGACTGTTATATATTACAGTTTATTCAGTGTAGAAGAAGTTAAGATATCAGTATCAGTATCAGTGACAGTTCAGAGAGAGAGTGTTCTAATTGAAGAAGTATATATAGTGTTATAAGTTATTCTATCTTGATCAACTAATATCTTTAGATCTAAGAGTCAGTGTTCTTAGTTCATTCAACAGATATCTGTTATATTAAAAGATATATCTTACTCTTATTATAAGAGAGTATCTGTTATTAAGTTCTGACTACTGAGATGATAGTGTATAGTAAAATGAAAATAACTTAATAGCTCAGATCATCACATCTGATGTTCAGTAAGCTTATAAATAATTATAATGTGATTCAAAGGTTGCTTGAGCCAGCGTATGATTACAGGCGTATGCCGGCTTCTTATATATCGTACGCTAAATTAATTGGTGGCCGCTATGGCCTCTTTACATTCATAAGCAAGTTCAGGAGCGGCCGCGTTATTATTCAACAGTCATACATTCTTCTGAACCACATCCTCTCTCACCAGATTCAGTCACACTCACATGATCATGTCATATGTCCTAGCTTTATACAGATTAGTGCATACTAGTTTTCACAATTATGTAATCTATTTCTGATTCAGCTAGTATTCTGCATACATTCTCATTAAGAAACTTTCACTATATTACATCACTTATTCACTAACTTTTCTCATTCTTCAATCATTTTCTTTATCATTGTCATTATAAACACTACTATCTCATTCAAGATTCCTGCTTCTTCTCTTATTCAACATCTTCTATCTGTTATTTATCTATCACATTGTATGTGTTTCTGATGATGACTTCTCATTCTCATAACAAGTGTTCTTGTAGTGCTCATATCAGGCAGTTCATTAGCAGTAAGTGTAACACATTGTGAAACATGATCAGAACTTATTTATCTTCTAATAATTGTCAGAATGTACTATTATGAATAACACATCTTCTTCATCTTCTTATACACTCTCAATCTTCTTTTTCTAGCAGGCATCTGATTATGTTTTGCATGAATACAGATACTGATATTTTGTTTTAATTTGCATAGAATCTTCACATATTGACAGATTCATATCTGTTGATGATAATGAACATCTCAATATTGAATCATTAATCAAAAACTTGAAGAATGTGATAATGAAGAAATTATTCATATCATGTATAGCTGAGTCTCTCATATCTCTCTCTGCTCTCTCTATTTCTTTCTCTGTTACTTCTCTTCAATCTCTTATATCTATCTCTGTGTCTGATTCTCTCTCTTCTGTTATTCCTGTTTCTGTGACTCTCACTCTCACTACTTCTACTCTCTCTGCTTCTGCTGTCTCTGCTTTTATTATCAGCTCTCCCTGTTTCAAGAAGATGTTATGTAAACTTAATGAATCACATCTATCAGTATATATACTCTCACCCTTCTTACTAATCTCTAGAACAATTTATTGTATAAAGACTGTGTACAATATAACTGTCTGAAGCTCAGTCACAGATGCTGATTATTATATTTATTTTAAATATTCATGATGAGATAATTATTCATTTATATCAGAGAATCACTTTCTTTCTCAACAGTGTTAAGATTGTAAGTCTTTCTTTTTTTCTCTTCTCTTTCTGATACTGATTTTTCTGTTCTTAGAGAAAATTATTATGAGTTTTATTATACATGAAGTCATGATATTCACAGATATTAAGAAACTTTTTATAACTATTAAATTCAATATTACAGATATATTCACTCTGATGAATACTTTTAGAATAATTAATCTGTATCAGTCTATTCTCTGATGTTTGTCATCTGACTTTATAATACAGGTGAAGAATATCTGTGTTTTCAGAAACAGAAATGCAGATATCATACTCTTTTATACTCATAGATATGAGACTTATATGTCTTGTCTGAGATGTTATTATAGAAATAAGTCATTCATACACTGTATTCTGCTTTCTGCATTTCTCTGTGTCTCTCTCTCTCTTTCTGAGAAGTCTTGTGCATGTTGTAATTACATGTACAATTCTAAGATCAGTAAGTATTTATTCAGTAATTATTATTTCTGCTTTTTATAGTTTTATATACTAATAATAGTTCTTAGTTGCTTCAGCATCAGAGATCATTTTAATCAAAGATAATAACACTGTCAAGACTACTTTCTTCTGTCTTCAAGCTTCTCTCAGTGCTTTCTCTCCCTTCTCTGTGAGAAAGATTGTGTATATACTGAGTCATAAGTGTTCAGCTCTGAATAACTCTCACTGTCATTTATTTAATTCTGTGTCTTCTTCTTCTTTCATTTCTTCTGTCTCTGTCTTCTCTGTTCTGACTTCTGATTCTGCAGATTCTGTGCTCTTCTTTAATTTTTCTACACACATGTATACACATTTCTATATTAACATTTCAGTCAATCTTGTGATAAATAATATTAATGTTGTACACAGAGCAGTAGAGAAATCAGAGACATATACAGCATTGTTATGAGAGTGACTTACAGCTCTCAAATCTTTTATGAATCTTGAGTTTTGAGATTTCCTTATTTTTTTTTTTTTTGATGTTTTTCAGATAATGTGACATTGAAAATGAATTAACATGTAATGTATGAAAATGAATAAAGTATGTATGATAACATTTGTCTTTTTACAGTTAATTCTTACAGTTGATAATCAATTCATTATTTCTTTTCTTTCTTACACTTTTTCTTTATCTGTTAGTCACTACTCTTACATGATCTCTATATAATATAGTGTTCAGTGACTAGGTTCAGCAGCTTTCATCTTTTGTGATTCTGTCTCATGCATTATACTGTCTCTCTTCACCTGCTCAGATCACTACAGTAAACAGCTTATTGAAACTAATCTCATCTGATCTCTGAGTATTTTCAGGAATTAAGATGGCTTGATCTCATGCATCTGTGAATGTTTCAGATGCTTCATTCTCTGTTATCTTTATAATTGAACTGATGTAAATAGTTAAATTTAACTCTGAATTTCTTTTTCTTCTGCAATCTGATTCATATGTAAGTCTGTCACTTTAAGACTGCTCTTTGTTATGTTGTGTCTACTGTCTGCAGTATATTATTGTACAATCAGCTACAGTCTCATCACTTATTAAAGTGTGATATTTATCTGATTTCTTCATTTCTTCTCATTCTTTTCTTATAATTATGAAAAGATTGAAATAAGTAAGATCATCTGATTCATAAGTATCTATGATTTCTCTTACTTCATGAGACTTTTCAATTATAAGTCTGTTCTTCTTCAATGCTGATAAGAGTGCTGTAGATAATTATAATCTACTCAGATCTTATATCTTTATCTTTACAAGATATAAATCATTTATTAAATTGTATAAGATTCATCTCTCTGATTCTTTCAATGTGTATATTCTCAGAGAATATAATTTAAGTATTTTATAGAGTATAAATCATCTAGATTGAAACTTCTCAGAGCTCTCATTATATATAAGAACTCACATTCTTATCTTGAGACTTGATTTCTTAACTAGTGAGTCTCATATTCTTTTTGATTGAATTGCTCAGTTCAGAAGTAACTCATTAGCTTTTATATATGCATAGCTGATCTCTTTCAATCTTGATTTCATATCTGCAACTGTTACATCTGCAACTACTACTGCTGCATTCATAACTACTGTTTTCTTTCCCATCTTTTCTGAAGTATTCTTCAGAATGTGTGAATGCAATTTATACAACAGATAGAATAATGAACACTTAAAGACTGTATACTATCAAATTCGCATGACTAATAGTGCCTGATCAAGATATTCATCTCATAATCTTATAGACTTACTCACTAGATATTTCATCAGCATGTTATCTAAGATTTTATTTAAGTGTTTCACTTTTCTGTTTATCTGTAAGTGATATAATGTTGTTCTATAATATCTTATCTGTAACTGATTCATGAAATGTTTCACTGCTTCTTCTATAAGATTCATATTATTATCAGTTAGAATCTCACACAGTATTTCATAGTTAATATAGATCTCATTATGTAGAAACTTCATCACTATCTTCTCTCTCATCTCTGAAACTGCTTTTATAACTGATCAGTCAGTAGTGTAATCAATAGCAGTGATTATTTATCAATTTTCATTTGACATCTGTGATAGTATGTCTATAAGGTTCATCTCTCATTATTTAAATGATTGTATCATACACTTCATCTGATGTTGCACTTTCTCACATTTTAATCCTTTCTTAGATTCTTTCACAACCTGATAATTCAGACACTTATAAGTGTATATCTGAATATTCTCAGTCATGCTTAGTCAGTATACTCTTGATTCAAGTACACTCATAAGTTCAGAGCTTTCTAAGTGACTGAATTCCTTATGTATATAAGTCACTAAGTCATATCTAAATAAATATTCTAGATAGAGAGCTTTCATATATTCTAGATTGTGATAAAACATAACATTATTTTTCAATTTTCTCAGCTTGAAGTTCAGAAGCATCTCTTCTACTACTTTTATAAGACACTTATTATCTGATATCTTACTATTCTTTAAGTAAGAGATTATTGTATTCACTCATTCTGATTTCTTGTATTCTCTCAGTATATTTAACATGAACTTCTCTTATATCTGATTCATAGAACTCTCACTCATGAAATCAGATCTGTAACTGATTGTATCAGATATTATAGTATCTAATCTCTTTCAGTATTTGATATTAAGATTGTACACTTAGAACTCTGAGATTCAATATACTAAGTGTTTAAAAGGTTTCATTGTTAATTATAGATAGATAAGACTTTTATAATCTGTAATCACTGTTATTGTATATCTGTTATCAATATATTTATTTCATAATATCAGTATGTACTTAATCACTAGTAATTTCTTTTCATACACTGAGTAATTGAGCTCAGTGTCTGATAGTTTTCTATCATTGTACATTACTGAGTGCAGCTTGCTGTTCTTGCTCATCTGTAGAAGAGTGTCTTCAATAGCTCATTCAAATGTGTCTGTCTCAATGTAAAAAGATTCAAAGACTCAAGAATCAGACCACTGCTCCACCACGAACTCGCTCGATTTTTCGAATAAGAACCCGCCGATAGATCCATCGAGAAGCCCTCGATCATATGAGCATTTTGACCCCATCGCTGACCACATACCCCGTGTGGTGGTGGAGTTATCCAGCCAAACATGAACCAGACATTGTTCGAAACTCCTGTGTGGGATTATCCCCTGTTCTCCCCTATCACACCACAACCCCGGGCCAAATTGCCATACAAATTGTAAGGTGAAGAGACCTAGCCATATGCACCAATCTTCTTGATTTTGGAAGATCTCTGATCTGTAGTTGTGGAGATATCTGAGAAGCGACCTCCGCGAAAACCCTGTCCATCTTTGATGTTCTAAAACACCAACATCAAGTCTCACCCTCATACCGTCCTTTCTAATCTGGCCCATCCCCAGCAGAAAAATATAAAAAGATATCTTGATGATAATATCAAGTACATAATCAACAGCCACTTCTGAAGTGCAATCTTCACAGTCTGTCTTCAGTGTATCTAGACATCAATGCCAAGTCTCACCCTTGTACCACCCCTCTCAATCTGGCCTGTCCCCGGCAGAAAAGTACAAAAAGATACCTCAGCAACTGTATTTAATACATAATCAGCAGATACAACAACTATAAAATCAGTATATCTCAAGATCTGACTGAGCCTTTGATCCCTGCACAGTGAGATATATTAAATCTAGTTTTAATATCTCAATATTCAATAGATTCTGCAAGAGATTGAGAACAGCAATACTAGATTTCTATTGAATTTAAGAATTAACTCTATATTAATATAATCATTGACAAAGTCTTCTATTTTAAGATATAAATAACCAGTTTCTCTACATCTCACTGACAATATTTATATTATTATATAGAAACAGACTTATATTCTCTATAATATCAAGACTCTGAAGAGAGAATGTCTTGATAGAGAGTATATAGTAGTATATATCTTAGCAGTTTCTATCTCATTCTTCTGCAGCAGTTAATGCAAAAAAAAAAAAGATCTTAGAAATAGTTTTTTACTTCTCTTAAAAAAGTAAGATATTTTTCTCTGAGTTTTATACAATATTCTTATAAAGAATTAAAAACAGAGCTGTTTTCTGTCATAATTTCATATTCTTTTAAGTAAGAATTACTTTTTCAGTAGCTGAAGAGCTTTCATTAATACTTAATTTCTTTTTACACTCTTTATTAACTGATTTGAGTTGTATACTTGTTGTGTGAGAAGAATTGAATAATTTAGAATAAAATTGAATAGTTTTAATCAATTTCTCTGTAAAAAATTGATTTATTTTTTATCAGTTTTTCTCTCAAAAACTGTCATATTATCTGATTTATTATCAATTGATATCATACTTTTTCTCACTGTATTCTAAGAAAGAGATTGTAAAGATTTTATTGATTTATCTTAAAAATCAATTTTAGTTTATTAGATTCTCTTTAAAAATCTAATCTAGTTACTGAACTAGTGTGAAAAAAATCAGGTATTTCATACATAAAAGTCTTTTATTCTTCTTTTGAAACAGTCTAATCAACTTTTTCAATTGAAAACAGACTTAAAAACCTCTTAATTGAAACAGTCTGACTAACTTTTTAAAAGAGTTCAATACATATCTCAATTGAAATAGTCTGATCAACTTTTCATTGAGTAAGAATAATGAGTTCAAAATTACACTCAGTTGATGTGAAAAAAGATGCTTTCTTAAATGCTATTTCTGAGATTGAAATTCTGAAGAGAAGAAAGAAAGAAGAAATAGAGAAATAACAAGTTCTTGAAATACAGAAACTTGAAAAAGCAAGTAAGATTCTTGAAAAACAGTATCTGAGTGAGATAAATAAAGAAGTTCTATTAATTCTTCATACTCAGACTAGACAACTACAGAAGATGATTCAGTTCAAACTTGGAATTTCAAACACAGTTCAAAAAACATTGAAAATTTCTAGTATAATCACTGACTTCTCATCTTGCTCTTCTTTCTTCTTTTCTACTTCTTCTTCTTCTTTGAATCAGAAGAAAACATATGCTCAAGCAGCTGAATCTGCTGTCTCTAAATCTGCTATCTCAAAACATGCTCAAAATCCTGAGAAAACTGAGAAGAATAATACTCATACTTCTATTGATAGAAAAGTGAAGAAAAAAATGTAAAAGAAGAAAAACTTTCAAATCTTCAGAAATAGAGAACTTATTCTCAAAGTCTTAAATCAGAACATCTTGCAAAGGAACAAGTTAAACTCAAATCTTATTTTCAGAATCAGAAATGAAATTAATCAGCAGTTCTTTTCTCAGTTAATAACTGATATTGAAGTTCAAAAATCAGTTATAGCTTCAATTGAGTCATTCTTCTTTGAAAACTCTATCATTCTGACTACAATATCTGAATTCAGTGCAGAATTTCTTATTCAGAATGAGAAACTCTGAAAATCAACAGTAGAATCTTTGTTAAACATAATAATTCTATCTGAGAGAGATGAAAAGTGAGATAAATTCATTCTTTATGATATTTCAGTTGAAATTTTTGACTGTGAAGAAGAAATGCTACTTCTCAAAAATAAATTAGAAGAATACAACTCTATTCAACTGAGAAAAGAGTCTGTATAACTAAATTTAATTAAGTTCAGATAAAGCAGAAGAAATGCCTCTGTTCTAGTATATATAAAAACACTTAAATAGTCAAGAATCTCTGAAGTAAGAGTAGCAGATTTGAAAATGAAAGTTCATGAATACAAAGACTCAAGAATGAATCTCAAAGCTCAAACACAGTGTTTAAACTATCAAAGATATGAATACTTTATAATCTTCTATTTCAGAGACTCAAAATGTGCATTCTATATCAGAGATCATAAAACTAGTGAGTATAAATGTGAAACATGCTTAAAAAGAGATGAAATATATTAATACACTCTGCTTAAATGCTCTAATTCTAAAGAAAAACATGTATCTAGCTCAAAAGAATGTATATTTACTTCAAGAACTCAAAAGAACTGAAGAAAAGATGAAGCTCAAAGCAAATCTAGAACTGAAGAAAATAGTCAAGTCAGTAAACTCACAACTGTAAGCTTAAAAAGAAGAAACTCTCAACTATCTAAATCTTTAAACTTCAATTCTTGAGTTAAATGTAAACAGAATTTGAATCCTCAAACTTCTGTTAAGATTAGAGAATTGAGAAATAACTCTGATAATAAACTAGATATAATACAAGCAGTTGAGATTTCTACTTTTCAGAATAGTTATAATCTACTATCTGATGATAGTGATTAGATTCTACTCTACTCTCTTTTAGTATGAATATACAATAAAAACAACAAAAAAAGTTTAAAAACTCTTCAAAAATCATATTTATTTAAAATAATGTGAATAGAAACTCAAATTGCATTTATTCTTGTCTTCAAATTACATTTGAATAAAAAGTTAATTTTATACTACTTCAGAAGCTGAATTTTAATGCTGAGCAAAAATATATCATTTCTCATTTAAGCTACTACTGCTTTTTATCTCAAAAGTCTGAGATAAAGTCAAGAGTAGTGATCTATGAAAGAAAGAGATCAAGATATCAATTTAATCTAAGATTTAATATCATGTCTGACTCTGATATTCTGATGAGTGATATTATAGATAAAGAGAATAAGTTTAATACTATACAGCTTATAAATATCTATAATGAAAAGTTATTGAAGAAAAATAATAACATCTGAATAATTAATAGAGGATTTCTGAATATAACTTTATCAAGAAACTCTATAATTACAGGAGATTTCAATACACATCTTCTCTAATAAAATTCAGAATGTAAAAGAGCAGTAAGAGCTGATAATCTGATTAAATAAATCTTTGAATATTTAATAGATTTAGTTAACAAGTCTGATCAATAAACATTCTTTAGAAAAGATATGAAATAGAAATCTATTATAGATTTAATCTTCATATTACAAAATCTAATAGAAAAGAGACTTATAAACTGATTTATTAATTCAAATGAGACATCAGAATCAGATTATAAGATTATTCAATTTAATATTGAACTGAGTGAGAAATAAATGAGTGAAAATTCTCTTCTCTCTAATCAGTTTAACTTTGAAAAAGCTGACTGAAAGACAGTTGAAGAAAGTATAAAACTGTTAAAATCTGAAAGACAGAGTAAGCTGTATTGAAATCCTGATCAAGATATCTCAAATAAAATGCTTAAGAATAGAGTGAAGCTCATTACATCTATTATTCTAGCAAGTATTAAAGACAATATTTCAAAGAGAAAGTCTTCTAAGTATTTAAAATCTTGATGAAATGAGAATATCACATCTAAAAGAAAACAATTGACTACTGCTAGAAGAGATTGAAAGAATGATATAATTTCTGATAAAGAGTTCAAAACTGTCAGAAATGAATATTTTTCAGATATTAAAAAACCTAAAACAGACTGCTGAAATAAATTTCTTGAAGAAGTATAAGAAAAAGAAGTTTTTAAAGCTTTTAACTATACTAAAACAAGAAGTGTAGCAAAACTTTCAATCTTAGAATATGAGTTTCAGAATGAATCATATACAGCAAACTCTTTTGAGAAAAAATATCAAGCTTTTATAAGAACTCTCTTTCAAAACTCATCAGATTCAGATTCAGAGGAAGAGAATATGTCACTTCTCAACTATATTGATGAAAATGACTGGGAATGACCTGATCTTACTCAAGATAAATTAGAGTCAGCTATCTTCTCAAGTTCAGTTAAGACTGCTGCAGGGCCTGATTCAATTAATTACTTAATTATTCAAAATATATACTTCTACTTAAAGAATGAATATTTTAAGCTCTTTTTCAATCTCTTGAAAAATGAATATCATTCTGAATGCTGAAGAGAAGTCACTGAAGTGATTCTTATAAAACCTATTAGAAAAAATTCAATTCTTAAGTCATATAGAGTAATATCTCTATTGAACTGTCTAGAAAAGGTTTTAGAAAAGATAATAACTACTCAACTATCTTTTATAAGCTCTATCAGTGATTCTCTTTTATTCAGTGAATAAATGAGAGATAGAAAACAGTGTTCTGCAATTAACACTGTTCTCTCAGTTGTTTATAATATTCAAATAGCAAAGTATGAGAGTCTGGTCTCAACTGCAGTTTTTATTGATATAAAAGAAGTATTTAATCATGTTTCAAAGTTGAAGTTAATTCAGATATTGAAGATGTTAAAACTATCACTTTCTCTAATAAAATAAGTTAACTGTTTTATATCTAAAAGAATTATACAACTTTTCTTTGATAAAATGAAATAAGATAAGACTGAGATAAAAATAGAAGTATTATAAGAATCTTCAATCTCACTTATTTTATTTGTAATATACACTGTATATCTATTCAAAAATAGAAATATGAGAATAGTGCAATCTTCAAGTTATATAGATGATATTGATCTAGTCTACAGCTCAAAAACTATCAAAGAGAATTTGAAAGTAATTGAAGAAGCTGCAAAGAAAATCTTTATTAGAGCAGATATTAATTAAATTTAATTTAATATAAATAAAACTGAGTTGATTCATTTCTTTTCTAGATTTAATGAGAAAGAACTATCTCTAACTCTTTTAAATAGAGAGATTAAATCCAGTGTAAATGTCAAATGATTAGAAGTATGATTAAACTTCAAGTTGAATTTTAAATATCACATTCAACAAAGAACTGTCAAGACAGAAAGACTATTGAACAACATAATCAGACTATCAAATACAGAGAGAGGTCTATTCTTCCAGGCTATGAGACAGTTATATATAGCCTGTATTACATCAGTAGCTGATTATGAAGTTCAAGTTTGATGAAATAATCAAGAGAATTTCACTGAACTCTTTCAAAGTCTGTAAAACAGAGTCTTGAGAAGAATTCTGAGAGCATTCAAATCATCTTCTATTAAAGCAATGAAAATTGAAGCTTCAATTTCTTCTTCTGCTATTAGATTTAAAAAGACCTGTATGAACTATACTCTGAGAGTTATAAAGATGAGCTTAAATCATATAATCAGAGAAAGAGTCTCTTCTTCATTTTCATCAATTAACTCTGAAAATGAACTGGATTGAAATAGATTTCTTGATTGAAATGAAAATAATTCTTCAAAGAAAATATCTTCTCAACTTTACAGACTATGCTCTCTGATTAAAAATCAATTTTCTTCTTTAAATGTTGAAAAAGTGAATCATGAGAAGTTATCTTTCTGGAGAGAAAAGCTTGAATCTCTTATAGACTTACAAATAAGTGAACTATTAAAAGAGAAAGAATATGAACAGCATTTGAAGAGAATTTCTACAATCAATATAAAAGACTCTATTCTGATTTATTCAGATGACTCAAAAAATGAGAATCTGAATAGATTAGGCACAGGCATTGCTTATACTGAAGATAATATTAATTTTATCTCAGATTTCTGAAATCTAGACTGTGAATCTGAAGTCTTTGATGCTGAACTATTTACAATAGTGAAAGCTTTCAAACTCATAGAAATAAAATCTTATAAAAGAGAAAATAGTTTGAAAGAGATATAAATATTCTCTGATAGTCAAGCTGCTTTAAAAAGACTTAGAAATAGTCAGATTTATAATAATCAAATGAATCTTGAACTGATCTTAAACTCTGTTTTGAAAATTCAAAAGAGAAGAACATTAAAGTTGATAATTCATCTGCACTGAGTTTCTGCTCATATGAATATTCATGACAATGAATTGGCTGATTCAGCTGCAAAAAAGGGTGCAGAATTAAGCAGATCTATTCAAAAAATTATGTTCTGATCTTTTATAAAGAGAAAAATAAAAGAATCTTGTTAAGATAAGTGAAATGAAAGCTGGCAGAAACAAAAGAAGAGTATACATTATTCAAGATTTGAAACAAAACCCAAGTGAAAATCTTGTTCAATTAAATGTAAAAAGAAAATATTCTCATCTATAATACAGCTGAAACTAGAATATGACTATTTTAACTCTTATATACAAAGATTTGATGATAGATTTGACTCAATAGAATGCTCATTCTGCAATATAAATGAGAATTCTGAGTATATTGTAATGCACTGTGCATTATACAATAGTCTCAGAGCCAGATTGAAAGAGAAGTATGATCTAAATCAATTAAATATGAGATTCTTATTCTCAACTGAGACAGGAATTAAATACTTAATAGACTTTCTATCAGAAACTCAAGCAGCTACAAGAAAATGACTAAATTTAGAATTATCTGAATATGAAGAGGAGCAAATCAATCAGATATAGTCTGTTAAAATAGCTATATACTATCTTTTAATAATTTGTTTTGTTACAGTCTCTCTTTATTTTATCTTTTTCTTTCAATTCCTTTCTATCTATCTATTTAATGTGTCTATCTTTAAGACTGTGTTCTCTTTTCCTTTGTCATGATATTGTCAAATGATTTCAAAGTATCAGAAGATGTTAAAACACTGCAATTTGTAAACAGTTTTTGTATTCTAGGCTGGAATTTTCTGATTTTGCATAACTGAAATTGATGAATGTATAATAGTTAACTTTACAGATATAGGAAAAACCCTGAGAACTAAAAGTTCTCAGGTAGATGTCATAGTCTCTGACTGCATACATCTATAATTGAAGAATAATAATAATAATAATAATAATAATAATGTAGAAAGATTTATCATGATCTGATTGAATAAGCACTGAGAATATTGTTATATATTCTTTTAGTATGAGAAAAGCCTCTTCACATACAGTATTTCAGATAATTGAATGAAACTTCTTCTTTCACAGATTTATATTCATTTCTCTTAAGAGATCTGAGAGTGATGCAGATATTCATGTAAAATCCTTGATGAATCTGCAGTAATATGAGAATAACTCAAGAAACTGTTGTATATAATGTATGTTTCTTAGTCACAGTCAATTCACTATGACATTCAATTTCTTCAGAATGAAGTATATACAGTCATCACTCACTATATATTCTACAAACTTCAACTCTTTTGTTTCAAACACACACTTTGTTGATTTAATGTAGAGCTTATACTCTGTCAGAGTTATAAGCACTTTATTAAAATACTTCAGATGTTCATTGTATGAGTTTGAGAAGACTAGAATGTTATTGAGATATATAAGATATAAGATTTTATTCTGTTTATAAAGAATTGTATTCATCATCATTTGAAAGATAATGAGCACATTTATTAGATTAAATGACATTATCAGAAATTCAAACTTCTCTCATTACATATTAAATACAGT
Organism: Blastomyces gilchristii SLH14081; assembly: GCF_000003855.2. NCBI lineage: Eukaryota > Fungi > Ascomycota > Eurotiomycetes > Onygenales > Ajellomycetaceae > Blastomyces > Blastomyces gilchristii. The sequence goes on from NW_003101673.1 coordinate 519,386, forward strand.
TCACAGAACTGACAGTTTGTCTACACAGATCTGTCAGTATTTTAAGAGAAGATCAATCTTTGATAGATATCAGATATTTTCAATCATATTTAACTGTTGTTGAATCTGTGACAGTGAATATTTATTCTTAATCATAAGCTTATTAAGTGCTTAATAATTAATACATATCTGTCACTCCTTATCTGTCTTTTTCATAAATAGAACTGAAAAGCCTCATGCACTTGATGAGAATTATATGAGATTATATTCTAGAAGGTCTGTGATCTGATACTTCTGTTCTTTGAGATGCATTTGTGACAGAGAGTATGCATTCTGATTGACTGGTTTTGTATCTCTCATGTCAATCTTATGTATAAATCCTTGTTTCAGCAGTAATTTCAGTGAAAGATCTGTTCAGAAGATCTTCTCATACTTCTTCAGAAGCTTCTTCATACACTTGTCCTTCTGTATATTCTTTATCTTGATTTTCTTCACTTTCAGATCCTGTATTACATACAGAATGCTTTCAGATGAGATCTTGTGAATCATTCTCTTTACTTATTAATGTATAAGCAGATTTAATTCTTCTATATCAGAGATATGAAATGTCTTTCTCATATCAGTTGATAGAATTATATGAATCATTTTCTTTCTATCAGTTAACTGTATATGACATGTATATTATTAAATCTGTGAATTAAATCTTTGAAATTAATTAAGTCTAAGAATAAGATTGAATTTCACATTCTGCAGCTCTCACACTTAAATATAGTAAGATCATTCTTTGAAGTGTAAGAGAACTCTTACTCTTATAGATAATATCAAATATCAGTTATCAGATAATCTTATACATTAAGAATTCTTCACTCAGTGAACCTCTTTCAGTCTTTAGATTATATAATTATCAATATATTATGTAGAAGCTTCTGTATTCACTAACACTTTTACAGTTATCTCTTGATTCTTATTCAAGTGTCTCTTATACATTAACATTTCAGATCTTAAGATATTAAGATGAGTGTTCACTTTATCATTCTCATCTGCACTCTATTCAGAAGTCTGCTTTCTCTTAATATTCACAGAATTCAGAGAGTCATCTAACATGAGCATCTCTTTCACTTTGAAGACTTTTTATAGAATATCAGTGAGTGTCTTCAAGCTTACTGATTCTGTTAGTTTTTTAACTTTCTTACTTCTCTTGACTGTGCACACTGTGTGCAATCTTTTATATCATGATTTTAATATTCACAGTTGAAGTAAGCTCAATGCTTATAATATCAAGATTTTCACTCAGAGAATTTCTTTTTCAGAGAATTCAGTGCTTTAGCAATGATATTTAGATCTAGATTTATTATATCTAAGTGTGTAACTTATGTTATAGAAGTCTGATTATCTGTTCTCTGCTAAGATATACTCAATTACAGTATTTTCTGTTATAATTGACTTACTTATTTCTGTATAATGAGAATATTATATACTTTCTTCACTGTGACTGACTGTGAGATTAAGTATTTTCATTTCACTCTTAACTCAGATGTAAGACTATGAATGAAGATCTATAAATAGAAAGATATTAAAAGCTCTTCATTCAATATAAGATAGTGTAAACTGAAGTATGTGAAGTATGATATAAGATTACTCATTTATTTACACTCAGTGAAGTATTTATAACACTTGTCTTATATATTCACTTTCTCAAAGTTATACAAGATTCATTTGAAAAACTTATTTTATATTTATGAAAATGAATATCACTTCAGATCTGTAAGATTCATCTTTTCATCAGTTATTTATAATAACTTCACTTTTTCATATAGAAACATAGCAGATCTTAAGACTTATTGAAATTCTGTTAACTGTCTATCTATAAGTTCATATTCAATCTAATAATATAATTACATCTGACTTAGTTAGCTGATTACAGCATTATTTTTTCAGTTGTTATTAAAGCTTGATAACTTCAGCAGATCTTCTGACTTGATATATTTTATACTCTGATTCTTATTCTGTGCAGCAGTCTTCAATAATGTGTACACTTCTGAAGAGATTATGAATAATTATGATGAGATCTTTAGATTCAGTGTAGTTATCTATCTGTATAAATATTCAATCTCTCACTGCAGATCTAAGACCTGGTTTTCTCTATTCTTATTAATAATGATAATTGTGTTAGTAAAGCTCTTTATAATAAATACTTGATCTGCAGTGAATGTCAATTATTGTTTGACTTCTGTCTGAGCCTGTCACTATGTACTCAAGGCCTTGATCTCATTTAGAATCCTTGTACACATATAAAGCTTTAATTTCAGTTCAGCAGTTTCAGCTGCTTTTCTTACTGCTTCAAGTAAATCCTCTGAGAGGTTCTGCATATCTTTCAGTTTAGATAGCAGAGAAGAGTATTATTCATATTGACTAGAGAAGATATTCATTTCAGTAGTTTCTCATTGATTGTACAATGTCTATTGTTATATTACTATCTTATTATATGATTTCTGTTATCATTATATGACTTCAGTGATGACTATCTTCTTCTCTTTTTATCCTTCTTTTGAGTAGAGAGTAGACTTCTTTGAATCTGATTCACTGCTCTCATTCTCTTTCTCACATCTCATCTGTTTATGTATCATACATGACATTCATCTGAATGTGAAGTTTTTCTCAAACAAGTGATACAGCATTAATCAGATACTCTTTCACTCATCACTTATTATACACTATCTTTTGAGATGTTCTAGAATCACTCTGATATAATAACTATGAATTGTTTTATAGACTGAATTATCACACTCTGAAGAAGCCTGCACTTCACACTGGTTTTTAGACATGCTATCAGATGTGATTCAAAGATTGCTTGAGCCAGTGTATGATTACAGGCGTACGCCGGCTTCTTATATATTATACACTAAATTAATTCGTGGCCGCTATGGCCCCTTTACATTTGTAAGCAAGTTCGGAAGCAGCCGTGTTATTATCCGACGGTCGTACGTTCTTTCAAACCACAATAAAATACTTAAGATTCTTATCATCTGTGATTATCTCAAATTTGAAGATACTTCAGAGCTCAGAGTCTCATTCTTCTAGATAGTGTATAATTATAAGAAGTTTCTTATCATAGATCTTATAATTACATTCAGTGAGACTCAGTTTCTTAAATATAAAGATATATAATTATAAGATATTTTTATTATTATATTGTAATATAGCTTCTTCTATAATATAGTCAGAGAAATCAACTTTAATAACTGTCTTATAATCAGAATCAAATGTTATCAGTAGAAAGATATTAATAAACATCTTCTTTATCTGTATAAATACAGCTTTAGTATTCACTGATTGCTGAAATACTGAGTTCTTCTTGATAAGTTCTATAAGTGATCTCACAATATCTGAGAAGTTTTGTATAAATTATTAATACAAGTTAGTAAATTCAATGAAGCTTTATACATCTTTCACAGTGTGTAAAGCTTCTCATGCAAGAATAGTGAAGATCTTCTCAGAATTCATTTGAATTCTCTTATCAGCTTCTATAATAAAATCTAGATATTTTATACTCTTGACTTTGAAATCACACTTGTTAATATCTATTGATAGTTCTATCTGTTATAACTATTATAATACTCTTCACATATATTCTTGATATTTCTTTCTGAATTTATCAGTGAAGATGAGAATGTTATCTAGATATATAAATACAAACTTATCAAGAAAATCTTAGAGTGCTTAGTTGATATACTTCTGAAATATACTGAGAGTATTAGCTAGTTCAAAGAGTTTGACTACTTATTCAAAGAGATTATAATATGTTCAGAATACTGTAAGTCATTTATTATCTTCAGTAATATAAATCTTATGAAATACAGTGATAATATCTAGCTTTGTAAATTATTAAGCTTATCTAATATATACTAGAATTTCATTGATAAGAGATAAGAGATAATGATCTTTCTTTATCAATCTGTTCAGATCTCAATAGTTTACACAGAATCAGAGTTCTTCATCTGATTTCTTTGTAAAGAGAATAGAAGCTGCAGTAAAAGAGTTACTAATATATATAAATTTCTTATTCAACAGATCATTGAGTGTCTTCTGAAGAAGAAGAAGTTCATCTCAAGATATATTATAAAGAGAGTCTTATAATGACTTGAGATTCTTATTATTCTTCTTTTCTAACTTAATACTGTGATTCACTTCTGAGTCTTATAAAGAAGATATATTTATAATATTATCTTATCAGAAGATATCTAGATATTCATAATATTATTAAGAAAGTTTTGTATGAGAATCTGTTATTATAGTACAGAATAACTTCTCTAGAGCTTTCTTAATATCAGTCAGACTAATGAAATAGATTAATACAGAATTCTGCTATTAATGACTTTGTCAGTAATCTTACTAATAACTTCTTTTTCAGAGCATTTCATAAGTATTGATAGAGATCTGTGTAAGATTCATAGTCTTATAAATATTATCTTCATGAATTCTATTATTATTAGAGAATATTAAGCTTCTATTTTAAGTATTTAATAAGATGTCTTGTTCAGATAGTCAGACAAGTTCTAGTATAAGATTATAGTTAAGATTATTAACTTCATATATATAAGTATTTTCATATTGATGTTCTCTGATATCTATATTTAGTTTTATCATATAATGAGTGTGAATGTCTTTTGAATCATCAAATTCTGTGAGAAGTCAGAGTTTTAATAAGAGAATTCACTGAAGATTATAATGTTTTATAACTGAAGATTTAATCATTGTATAATAACATAGATCACTGTCTATCATGACTTTCATATTATACATGTTATGTATCATAGTAGATACAAGAATTGCATTCATTATTATTTTCTCTTCAAATTATCATTATTCAATCTCTTCAAGCTTCTGCTTATAAATTTGAACAGAAGCTAATCTTTTTCCTGTTTCATCAGAGTATTCTCATAGTTATCTTCTGAATCTTTCTCTAATGTAATGTGATTGATGCAAACAGGCACTGATTCATTCTTTAAGTGAGAAGACACTGATCTTTCTCTTAAGTAAGAAGATATATAGACTAATCAGCAGTTGAAAGTGATATGTTCTGATCTGTTACAGTTGATACACATCTTATATTAATATTAATCAGTGACTTCTTCAGAAGCAATCTCAGAGACTCTGAAATTTATTCAGATAATGAAGACTCTTATTTATATATAGACATTTGAGTTCACTCAATTCATAGTGTGACGGGCTGCGCCCGATCAATTATATAGACTATTTCATTACACTTCACAGATTCCGCTGAAAGCTCCGATTCTCAGTCACTGATTCTCAGCTGAAAAACCCATGAAATTTCTATTCTTTCACTCTGAAGCTTCACTGTGTACATGTATAAATATTCACTTCAATTGCTGATTTCTGCACTTTCTCTTTCTTTTCTTCTCTAATGTTTTTCACTTGATTATATAAGACCTATAAATATTATACCGATCTATTCAGCATAGATTTCTTATACTTGAAAAATGTTTATCATCTTCTTATTAGAAACAATTGTTTATTGAGAAGATATCTGAATATGTTATTATTATTATTATTCTTCAATTATAGATGTATGCAGTCAGAGACTATGACATCTACCTGAGAACCTTTAGTTCTCAGGGTTTTTCCTATATCTATAGAGTCAACTATTATACACTTATCAATTTCAGATATGCAAAATCAGAAAATTTCAGCCCAGAATACAAAAACTGTTTACAAATTGCAGTATTTCAACACCTATTAATACTTTGAAATCATTTGAAAATATCATGACAAAGGAAAAGAGAACATAGTCTTAAAGATAGACACATTAAATAGATAGATAGAAAAGAACAGAAAGAAACAAGTACAGTAAAGAGAGACTATGACAAAATAAAATTATTAAAAGATAGTGTATATCTGTTTTAACAGACTATATCTAATCAATTTCCACCTCTTCATATTCAGATACTTCTGAGTTGAGTCATTTTCTTGTAGCTGCTTGAGTTTCTGATAGAAAGTCTATTAAGTATTTAAGTCCTGTCTCAGTTGAGAATAAGAACCTTATATTTAATTGATTTAAATCATACTTCTTCTTTAATCTGACTCTGAGACTATTGTATAATGCATAATGTATTACAATATGATCAGAATTCTCATTTGTATTGCAGAATGAGCACTCTGTTGAATCAAATCTATCATCAAATCTTTGTATATAGAATTTGAAATAACCATGTTCTAGTTTTAGCTGAATTATGAATGAGAATATTTTCTTTTTGCATTTAATTGAACAAGATTTCCACTTTGGTTTTATCTCAAATCTTGAATAATGTATACTCTTCTTTTGTTTCTGCCAGCTTTCATTTCACTTGTTTAAACAAGATTCTTTTATCTTTCTCTTTATGAAAGACTAGAACACTGTTTTTTGAATAGATCTGCTTAATTCTGAACCCTTTTTTACAGCTGAATTAGCTAATTCATTGCCATGAATATTCATATGAGCAGGAACTCAATGCAGATGAATTATCAGTTTAGATGTTCTTCTCTTTTGAATTTTTAAAACAGAGTTTAAAATCAGATCAAGATTCATTTGATCATTATGAATCTGACTATTTCTAAGTCTTTTTAAAGCAGCTTGACTATCAGAGAATATTCATGTCTCTTTCAAACTATTTCCTCTTTTATAAGATTTTATTTCAATGAGTTTGAAAGCTTTCACTATTACAAATAGTTCAGCATCAAAGACTTCAGATTCACAGCCTAAATTTCAGAAATCTGAGATAAAATTGATATAATCTTCAGTATAAGCAATGCCTGTATCTAATCTATTCAAATTCTCATTTTTTGAGTCATCTGAGTAAATCAGAATAGAGTCTTTTATATTGATTGTAGAGATCTTCTTCAAATGCTGTTCATATTCTCTCTCTTTAGATAGTTCACTTATTTGTAAGTCTATGAGAGATTCCAGCTTTTCTCTTCAGAGAGATATCTTCTCATGATCAATTTTCTCAATATTTAATGAAGAAAATTGATTCTTAATAAGTGAGTATAGTTTATACAGTTGAGAGGGCATTTTCTTTAAAGCATTATTCTCATTTCAATCAAGAAATCTATTTTAATCCAGTTCATTTCCTGAGTTAACTAATGAAAATGAAGAAGAGACTCTTTCTCTGATTATATGATTTGAGCTTATCTTTATGACTCTCAGAGCATAGTTCATACAGGCCTTTTCAAATTGAATAGCAGGAGATGAAATTGAGGCTTCAATTTCCATTGCTTTAATAGAAGATGATTTGAATGCTTTCAGAATTCTTCTCAAAGCTCTGTTTTATAGACTTTGAAACAGTACAGTGAAGTTATCTTGATTGTTTCATCAAACTTGAACTTCATAATCAGCTACTGAGATAATACAGGCTATGTATAACTGTCTCATAGCCTGAAAAGATAGATCTCTCTCAGTATTTGATAGTCTGATTATACTATTCAGTAGTCTCTCTGCCTTGATGATTCTTTGTTGAATATGATATTTAAAATTCAACTTGGAGTTTAACCATACTCCTAGTCATTTGATATTCAAACTGGGTTTAATCTCTTTATTCAGAAGAGTTAGACTTAGTTCTTTCTTATTAAATCTGAAAAAAAAGTGAATTAACTCAGTTTTATTCATATTAAATTGAATTAGATTGATATCTGCTCTAACAAAGATTTCCTTTACTGCTTTCTCAATCACTTCTAAATTCTCTTTAATTGTCTTTGAACTGTAGAGTAGATCAATATCATCTATATAACTTGAAGATCTCACTATTTTCATCTCTCTATTCTTGAATAAATATGCAGTGTATATTGTAAATAAAACAGGTGAGATTGAAGATTCTTGTGATACTTCTATTTTTATCTCAGTTTTATCTTGTTTTCTTCCATCAAAGAATAGTTGTATAATTCTTTTAGATATGAAACAATCAACTCATTTTATTAGAGAAAGTGGCAGTTTTAACATCTTCAAAGTTTGAATCATCTTAGACTTTGAAACATGATCAAATGCATCTTTTATGTCAATAAAAACTGCAGTTGAGACCAGGCCTTCATGCTTTGCTACTTGAACATCATGAATAACTGAGAGAACAGTGTCAATTGCAGAACATTGTTTTCTACCTCTCATTTGTTCATTAAATAGAAGAGAATCACTAATAGAGCTTATAAAAGATAATCTAGTAGCTATTATCTTTTCTAGAACTTTTCTCAAACAGTTCAATAGAGATATTACTCTATATGACTTAGAAACTGAAGCTTTTCTATTAGGTTTTGCAAGGATTACTCCAGTAGCTTCTCTCCAGCATTCAGAATGATAACCATTTTATCTGAATATGTAATAATGTATAAGAAATAGAAAAATGATCAACTAGTTAAGTAAACACTGAGTTCTCAGATAGAAGCTTGCTCATCAGTCACTCTGACCTCATAACAAGATCTTATAAAGAGAATATCAGTGAAAGATCTGAGAGTTCTGACACTCTAGATGCATAAGATATTTATATGATTACACTTCTTCAGATTTCACAGATATCACATATCTGATGAACAATATAATCATGTTTAATGATAACATGAGAGAACTCTTGAACATGAGCATAGATGTAATATCACACTGACTTTAAGCAATGTTGAAATTACAATAATAGTAAATAGCTGATATGTATATAAATCAACAACACTAATATGAGAAAATTCAATGATTAATTTAACAAGGAATCCCTGCAATTTCAATTCTGACAGAATTGAATATAAACACAATACAAGCACTGAAGAAACACTTAGATGCTTCTGTATATTTCAATACTTCTGATCTCACTCTCTACTCATCATGAAGACTGGAAATGCTTACAAAACTAAGTGTAGATGAAGATGCTATTGATTCACTAATCAATCAAGATTGATATATCAATGAATGATTGAAAGATTGCATGAAACAGAAGTTTCATTCATGAATAAAAGCATGTGAATCAGTGTTGTGAATATCTGATAATATTATCAAATATCTTGATATTCTGTTCTGAGACACTGTCATATAATAGAAAGCATTAGATTGATTACAGAATGCTTAACAGAGAAATACTTCTCTTACAACATTTATCTCTGACTTTAATATCAAGATTCTAGAAGCAGGTAATCAATCTTGAAAGAATTGAATGAAGATTAGTATGCTCAAGAAGACATTGACTTTCAAACTCTTACAGACTCTCATAAGTGTAGATAAAGACCAGACTTATGAAGGTTTCTATATACAACTCTGAATATTGAATGACTGTCTTATCAAGCTCAAGAGTATACAGAACAGTGACAGAAGATATTACATCTCAGTCACTTATACATCTGTACTGAGAAATAACAACAATGATGCAGATGTCATGAACTGAGTAGACTTGAATATCTATGCATAAGCAAGAATCTCTGCTGTCTGAACAGGCTTCTGAGTTTCTAAGATCACTCTTGAAGAAGTCACTGACTGATGTTAATAAGAAATGTACATTAATTATAATTGATCAGAACATATCACTTTCAACTGTCAATCAGTCTACATATCTTCTCACTCAAGAGAAAGATCAGTGTCTTCTCACTCAAAGAATGAATCAGTGCCTCTCTGTGTTAATCATGTTATATTAGAGAAAGATTCAGAAGATAACTATAAGAATGTCTCAATGAAACAGAGAAAAGATTAGCTTCTATTCAAATTCATAAGCAGAAGCTTGAAAAGATCAGATAATAATAATTTAAAAAGAGAATAACAATAAATGTGATTCTTATATCTACTATAATAGATAACATGTATAATATAAAGATTATGATAGACAGTGATCTATGTTATTATACAATAATTAAATTTTCAGTCATAAGACATTATAATCTTCAGTGTATTCTCTTATCAAAACCTCAACTTCTTGCAGAATTTGATGATTTAAAAGATATTCACATCTGTTACATGATGAAACTAAACATAGATGTTAAAGAACATTAATATAAAGATATCTATATTTATAAAGTTGATAATCTTGACTATAATCTTATACTAGAACTTGTCTGACTATCTGAACAAGGCATCTTATTAAATACTTAAAATAGAAGTTTAATATTCTCTAATAATGATAGAATTCATGAAGATAATATTTATAAGACTATGAATCTTATACAGATCTCTGTCAACACTTATGAAATACTCTGAAAAAGAAGTTATTAGTGAGACTGCTAACAAAGTCACTGATAGCAGAATTATATATCAATCTATTTCATCAGTCTGACTAATATCAAGAAAGCTCTAGAGAAGTTATTCTGTACTATAATAACAGATTCTCACATAAAACTGTCTTAATAATATTATGAATATCTAGATGTCTTCTGATAAGATAATATTATGAATATACCTTCTTTACAAGACTCAGAAGTGAATCACAGTATCAAGTTAGAAAAGAAGAATGATAAGAATCTCAAGTCATTATAAAGTCTTCTTTATAATATGTCTTAAGATAAACTTCTTCTTCTTCAGAAGACACTCAATGATCTATTGAATAAGAAATTTATATATATTAGTAACTCTTTCACTGCAGCTTCTATTCTCTTTACAAAGAAATCAGATAAAGAACTTCAATTCTGTGTGAACTATTAAGATCTGAACAGATTGATAAAGAAAGATCATTATCTCTTATCTCTCATCAATGAAATTCTAGCATGTATCAGACAAGTTCAATGATTTACAAAGCTAGATATCATTACTATATTTCATAAGATTTGTATCACTGAACAGATGAATAACTTATAATATTCTAAACATATTATGATCTCTTTGAATGAGTAGTTACACTTTTTGAACTGATTAATGCTCTCAGTATATTTCAGAAGTATATTAACTAAGTACTTCAAGATTTTCTTAATAAGTATGTATCTGTATATCTAGATAATATTCTCATCTTCACTGATGAATTCAGAAAGAAATATTAAGAATATATATGAAGAGTATTACAATAATTACAAGAGATAGAACTATCAATAGATATTGATAAGTATAATTTTAAAGTCAAGAGTATAAAATATCTAGATTTTATCATAGAAGCTGATAAGAGAATTTAAATGAATTCTGAGAAGATCTCTGCTATTCTTAAGTAAGAAGCTTCATATACTGTGAAAGATATACAAAGCTTTATTAGATTTGCTAACTTCTATCAGTGATTTATATAAAACTTCTTAGATATTACAAGATCATTTATAGAACTCATTAAGAAGAATTCAGTATTTCAGTGATCAGTGAACACTGAAGCTGTATTCATATAAATGAAGAAGATGTTTATTAATGTCTCTCTACTGATAATATTTGATTCTGATTATAAGACAGTTATAGAAGTTAATTTCTCTGACTATATCACAGAAGAAGTTATATTGTAATAATATAATAATAAAGATATCTTACAATTATGTATCTTCATATCTAAGAAACTGAGTCTCACTGAATGCAATTACAAGATCTATAATAAGAAACTTCTTATAATTATACACTGTCTAGAAGAATGAGACTCTGAACTCTGAAGTATCTTCAAATTTAAGATAATCACAGATTATAAGAATCTCAAGTATTTTATAATTATCTGTAAGCTTACTAAATATCAGATATGATGATCTGAGCTATTAAGCTGTTTTTATTTCACTATACACTATCACTCTGACAGTCAGAGCTTGATAATAGATGCTCTCTTATAATAAGAGTAAGATAAATCTTTCAATATAACAGATATCTGTTGAATGAATCAGAAATACCGACTCTTTAGATCTGAAGATATTAGTTGATTAAGATGAAATAACTCATGACACTATATACACTTCTCTGATTAGAACACTCTCTCTCTGAACTATCACTAACACTGATATTAATATCTTCACTTCTTTCACACTGAATGAACTGTAGTATATAACAGCTTAAGCTGATAAACTTCTTCAGATTCTCACTGAAGCAGTATAATAAGAAGTATCTTAATTTTCTTCAGAACTATATATAAAGACTGACATCTTAAAATGTTCAATTGATAATAATAATACTCTGCAATTCTGTGAATGATATTGAGTCTCTCAGTTCAAACCTCTATGCATCTGAATAATACAAGAGATATATAATTCATATATAACTGATTATCTGAGTTGTGAACAACTGTATTAAATAATCTCTTGAGAATTCTACTGATCTGAGATATTAAACAGTATCAGATACTTTGTCTGAAACTGCAACTATTATTTCTCTATCACTTTATAAAAGAATTGTAGAAAAGACCTGCTGAAACTTCTTGATATCTCTGATAGAATCTGATAAGATGTGATAATTGACTTCACTATTAATCTCTCTGAGAGCAAGAGTTGTAGAAATATTCTAATTATTGTGAACTGATTAAGTAAAGATATAATATTAGAATCTTGTGATAAGATGAATACTGAATAAGTTACTAAAGTCTTTTTACAGAGTCTGTTCTATTAGATGTATGAATTACTGAGATCTATAGTATTAGATTAGAGCTGTTAATTTGTAAGTACTCTCTGAACAAGAATCTGTCAAGTTCTCAAGATTATACACTGTTTATTAACTGTCTATCACTCTGAAACTGATAATATATCAGAATGAATAATTCAGACTGTAAAGAATTATCTTTAGAAGTTCTGTAATCACTTATAAGATGATTGATATAATCTTCTTTCACATGCAGAGATTGCTATCAATGATTGAGATGCTATCTTAACAGATTGTAAGAAATCCCGCTCCTTGCGGATCCTTTACCTCTATTCCTATCTCTCGCGTAACCAATAGGGCTAGCGGCCCTTGGCTACACACAACTATATAGACTGGAATTCGTGAATACTATTCACAACTCAGCTTGAATACTATGATACATTTGATTCCTATATTTATCTTTCTACTGTGAATACTTCTAGTAGTTAACAGTACATATCATGCCAAGCTGCAAACATCTGAATAATCACCTGCGAGCACTTATTCTTACATTTCAAGCTCAGTCAGTCAGCAACTGCCTGTTATGACTGAAAGAACTAGAAACTCACATGCTTCAACCCCTGCAAACCCTACTGCAGGCACTCAGAAGCAGTCATCTGAACTATGAATAACCTCTGTGAAAGAAGTCTCAGAGGACTTATCAATCACTTGTGAGATATCATTCTCTGCATCTGTGACAGAGGAACCCTCTGAATTCATGAATGAATCAATCTCAGTGAAGAACATTCTTGAGCATCTCTCACAGAATCAAGCTATTTTTCTACAAGAAATGCTTACTGTCTGCAAACACTCTTGAACTGAGTCTCTAGACATGATCTTCAGAGACACCTGCAAACTGAAAAGAAACTTTCTCAAGTCATGATCACTTAAGGCCATCTATTGAATCACAACTTATAAAAGCTTTTGCAAGTTTGTATTTAAAATTGACTCACAAGCCCAGCTATGTGACATGAAAGATGAAGAAGCTGTCATCTATACAATGACAGACCTCTATTACACTGAAGTCAAGAACTGGCTGAATCATCTAGAGAATGATCATGAGAGATTCTGATGATCTGTTCTCAAGACCTATCTAGAGAATAAGTTAAGAAACTCTGTAAGCTGAACAGAGAACACCTGAACTGTAATCATCAATATTAGAAAAAGAGATAAGAAATCTGATGAAGACTACTCACAGTACTTCATAAAATTGTGATATGAATTAAGATCTGTGAAAACAGGGCCCTGAAACAAGATCTGAATAATGATATTTATAAAGAGACTAAATAAAGATATGCAGAACAAGCTCATTGAGCAAGACTCTAAGTTCTTAGTTCTGAAGAAACTGATGACTCTCATTCATCACTTACAGATCACTGTGAGAGTCACAGACCTGCAGAGAGTGAATCATTGATCAGCTCTGTGAGAATCAGAATAACAGAGAACAGATTTGTCAGAAAAAGATGATAAGATATAGAGAGATTCATATCTGACTGCTGAGCAGAGAGAAAGAGCTTCACAAGCTCTCATGAACAGAGTGTATAACAGAGAGATTAAGAAAAAGAGACTCTGCTTCATCTGTTCTAAATCAGAACATCTCTATACAAACTGTTCAGACAAATCAAAATAGAAATTTGAGAAGTTACAGACAGAGTCAGCAACAGTCTTCTTAAGAGTCTTAAAGCTGACACCTGAATCTGTTACTCTCTCAATGAAAATGCTTGCTTATGAGAAGAGACTGCACTGCAGTGCTGCTGTCTCACAAGCATGAAAAGCATTGATGAACTCAGGATCCCAGGTCACTGTGATGTCTCTAAAGCTCACAGAGTGAATGAGCTGAAAGATGAAGACTGAGAATCTGCTCTTATAATAAGCAGAGTGTGAGAACTCAGATCTGAGAGCTGAGAGACTTACAAGAATCATCTTTGAATTACAAGATCTCTCTGAAATCTGAAGAAGATTTACAGAAACTGTGATTATCACAGATATCACAGATGACATGTATTTAAGACTTACATGACTTCAAAGACACAATTCACACATAGCTGTTTACAAGTCAGGTTTATACTTCTGATCAGTGTTGACAGACTCACTTACAGAGATAGAAGCAGTTGATGCTGCAGAGTTGATTAGAGAAGATAAGCTCATCTATATAATAACTTTACAAGTGTCTGAGAATCTCATAGTCATGAAAACTGAGCTTCAGATATCAGAGAAATACTGAGATCTTGCAGAGATATTCAGCTCAGTTAAGGCAGCTGAGCTTTCTTCTCATCATGAGAAGAATCTGATAATAGATTTGATAAAAGAACAGAAACTCTTCTAAGAACTAATCTATAAGCTCTCTCATTACAAGACAGAGGTCTTACAGATCTATGTGAAGAAGAATCTAAAGAATGACTTTATCTGATCTTCACAGACCTTCACAGAAGCCTCTGTGATATTCATGAAGAAGAAGAATGAAGATTTCAGATTATGTGTAGACTACTGTAATCTGAACTTCAAGATAACAAAGAGCTGCTATTCTCTGTCTCTGATTGAGAATGTGATCAACTGTCTCACAGAAGCTGTCATATTCACACAACTGAATGTAATTAATATATATACACAGCTGTGAATACAGTCTGAGAATGAATGAAAGACTGTCTTTAGAACTGCACTGAAATTGTTTAAATATTTAGTGATGTCTTTTGATCTGACTAATGTTCTCATAGCATTCCAGTCTTTTATTAATAAAACACTTCATGCATATCTGAATGTCTTCATAATAATATATCTGAATGATGTGATGATGTACTTCATAAAGAAGAAAGAACACACTGAGCATGTGTGAAGTGTGTTGAAGATCTTAGATGAGACAGAACTGTATATTAAGCTCACAAAGTGCAACTTCAGTGCCTACTGAATTAATTTTCTAGAATATGTAATCACTGTGAATGATATTCAGATGAAATTTTCATGAGTTGAGACTATTCTATTATAACTGAAGTCAACTAGTATTCATGAGATTCAGATCTTTCTGAGCTTTGTGAATTTCTATAGACAGTTTATCTTTGCATTCACAAGGATCTTCTTGACTCTTACAGACATGCTGAAGAATGAAAATAAGAAGAAGTCATTCTATGAACAGAGAATGAAAAGATTATTGAGAAGAAAGAACTGTAAGAACTTTCTTATCTCAGAAGCTTACAGAGTCTTTACAAGATTGAAACAGATATTCATGAACACAGTGATACTGTTCCACTTTGATCTCTTGCTCTTAATCAGATTAAAGACAGATGTCTTCTTCTTTACAATTTCAGAAATAGTCTCATAACTACAGTCAAATGAGAACTGAGTTTCAGTGATCTTTTTCTCATGAAAGATGCAACTCATAGAGATCAACTATGACATTTATAATCAGAAGCTTCTTATGATAGTGAAATTCTTCTATCACTGATATCACTACTTCAAGAACCTCACAACAGTGATTACTATTAGAACTGATCATGACAGCTTGTGATAGTTTACTTTAATCAAGAAACTCTCATAACAGCAGGTTCACTGGGCTCAGAGACTGAGTGAGTTCTGATTCAAGATAGAATATATTAAGAAAACTAAGAACTCAGTGAACAGACTCTCTTACAGACCAGACTATGTTAAGAAGACCAGGGTGACAGACACAGAGAGACTAGAGAAGACAGAAAAGCTTCATAAGATACTTGAACTAAGTGTTATGAAGAGATTGACTGAAGAGTCTCTCAATTCTCTATGAGAGAAGAGGGAAAAGAGAGAAGAGAAGCCTGTACAACTACTTTCTGCAACACTGAGAGTTAACACTCTGAAAATCTCTGTGAGAATTCTTGAAGAGAGTATCTATAATCTGAAGAGTTTACAGGCTTTGAGAAGTACTGTAGAAGACCTAATATAAGAGGAAACAGAGTATAAGTCTTTACAAAGTCTTCTATTCAGATTGTCTGAACTGCAACTGAAGAATGAATATACTCAGTATATTCAGAAACTGCTCACAGCAGAGATCAATTCTGCAGAAATAAAGAATTGAAGAGACTTAAATAATCTCTTGTGAAGAGAGAGCTGAATTTATATACTCATAAATGAGTTTCTATATATAGAACTTATTAAAAGGTATCATGACTCTTCTCTAGTAGATTATTTTACAGACACTAGAACTCATGAGTTACTTGTAAGAAAATACTTCTGACTGAAGATGTGAGAACTTGTAAAGAAGATAGTGAATTCTTGTACTATTTATCAGGATTTGCAGATAGTGTAATTCAGACTATATAAAGAACTCACTCCTCTATTCATTTCACAGAAACCTTGGGAACAGCTAGAAATAAATGCTCTTGTGAGTCTCTCTGAAAGCAAGAACATATATGATGCCTGCTTTAACAGTGTGCTGATGATAGTGAATCACTTTATCAAGATAACACACTTTATACTCACTCACAAGAACTTGAAGTTAAAGAATTTGACTTATATCTTCATCTGTGATATGATTCAGTTGCATGAATTATCTGTGAATATTGTCTCAGATAGAGAATCAATCTTCATAGAAGAGTTCTGATCTGATCTGATAACTATACTGAAGATCTCATAAGATCTAAGCACAGCTTTTCATCAACAGACAGATGATCAGATAGAACATCTGATAAGTATATTGAAACAGTATCTGTAGTGCTTTATCAATTACAATCAGAATGACTGAGTGCATTGATTATCACTTACAGAGTTCATATATAACAACTCAAAGCATGTCAGCACAGATAAAACCCTCTTTGAGATGCTCACTGAGACTTATCTGTGAATGATCTTGATAAACTTATGAGAGTACACTATAGAGTGTGATGATGTCTGTGAACAGGCTGAGAGAATTCAGGAGATCTGGGAGAAAGTCTGTGAATTCTTGAGAAAGGCTCAAGAGTATCAGAAGAGATACTATGACTTCAAGCATATTACAAAGAGTTTCAAGAAAGATGATAGAGTCTGACTGAGTCTAGAAAACATCATCATACAGAGATCTAGTAAGAAGCTGAATCTCTTGCAGATAGAGTCTTATAAGATTATAAAGAAAGTTAGCTCACAGTTCTACAGATTGAAACTGTCATCTGAGTTACAGATATATAATATTTTTCATGTCTCTTTACTCTGTGAATATAAGAAATTCTTAGAAGAGAACTCTGTGACTCATCACTCTGTTCACAAAGCACTAGAGAGTGAAAGAGAATATCAGATCAAAGAGATTATTGACTCAGAGAAGCAAGATCACAAGCTCTGATTCAAGATTCAGTGATAAGAGTATTCTGACAAGATGAATAAGTTCACTTGAGAATCATCTGAACAGATAAGACATCTGCAGAAGCTGAGACATGACTTTCATACTGTAAATTCTGATAAGTCAGAATGATGTAATCTTCACTAAGAACCTGATTGTGATAAAGATATTAACACTGTCATTTGTAAATTCTAGTCTATAAGATAATGAGTTTCTACTGGGATGAACAGTCTGCAGTATACATAAGAGAAGAAGAAAATATATTCTTATTAAAGCTAAAAAATAAGAAAATAAACAGAGTCATAAATGTAATTTAGAGATCAACAAAGAAAAAATAAAGAAAACTCATATTCACATTATTAATATCTGTAACACTCAATTCTCTCACAACTATCAATTTCTCTCTTCAAAGAAGCAGAGAGCATTATATCTGTGATACAGACAATTGTTGCATTTGATGTGAAGACTGCCAGAAATGCACAGACTTCAGAGAAGCTGAATATCAGAGTGTGTGCAGTTGCAGCAGAATCTTGAAGACTGACTATCTGTGTATGTGATCAGATATTCCTTATAAAGCTGTGTTCACTCTCTCAGTTGTGCTGAAGTATTCAGCCTGGAAATAATAAGAACATGAAGAGAGAGCTTATCTACTCAGGTCAACTTCTGTTGTGAATTCATGACATTCACATTGCCTTGATTATCTGGATTTTACAGGTACTCAGAGACTCATCTCTCATTGATAATGAGATTGTGGAAATGCGCCGCAGTGTGAGGACCATTGATAGAGAATCTAGACATATTCACATATGCCTGGTCAGAGATTGTGTGAGCAGAGAGAGAATGATTGTAGGCTCACAGAGCTGTAGAAGACACTGACAACATCAGAAGCTTTACAAGAACTGTCAGCTAGAATCTGTAAGAAATTACTTATGAGAAGACTTACAGCAAAGAGAGGGACTGCACTGCTTGAAGCCAGAGACTGATCTGAGAGAGAGATGAGATGAGCCACTGGCCTGAAGATCAGGTGTGATGACAGGACTGAAAGAGATGAAGACATAGTCATGAGCAGCAGCACCTCTGCTCCACCAGCTGACAAAAAGCAATTAGAGGAGTTATGAAGACACTTACAAGAAGCTCAGCAGCAGCCAGACATTGTTTACAAAGATATTGAAATTGAAAAAATTTTTATTCTTGAAAAGTTCTTGAATCAATACATAGACATTGTCAGAAATACTCTCTCTCTGTCATCTGAGTGAAAACACTTCACAGATGAATAAAGATACTCACAGTTTGTAAGAATAAGAGCTATTATAGAAAAAGAAAAAAGAAGATGAGATTCTGCAGACAGATCTGAGATATTTATACTACTCTAGAGAGGTTTGCTTACACTGTGAGTGATTCTGTGAAACAGTCAGATCACTCTAGTAAACAAGAGTGATTATGAATTGCAGGCCTGAATCTTTCTATGTGACTATAAAGAGTGATTACAGACTGTGAATATCTTGATTCTACAATTCTACAGAGTTGATGAAAGAATGAAAAATTCCTCACAATTCTACAGTGTCAAAGAGCAATGATTTGTGAGAATGAATGAAAGATTAACTCATGAATATTTCTCTTTGATAAGGGTGATCTTACAGAGAGTGATTCATCTGTGAGATGAATCTATGTGATGATCACACAAGAATCTCATGAAAATGATTAAGAGTCAACTAGAACTCTTCTGTATGAAAGATGTGAGATGAATCTGTGTAATAGTCAGAGAAGAATCTGTAGATCATAAAGAATCTCACAGAATAAGAAACTGAGTGACAGACTCTTTTCTCTTCACAGTAATAAGAGATTTTTTCTTACTGAGGTTTTTTATAGATATGAAGAGTTTTTAGTGAGTATCACTGCAGTGCTGAGCTGACTATGAAGTCACTCAGTGAAAGGCTTCACAGATGAAGCCCAGAGAGGGAAAGATATTTAAGAAATCTCACTTCTCATGAATTCTTTACCTCTATTTCTATCTCTCATGTAATCAATAGGGCTAGTGGCCCTTGGCTACACACAACTATATAGACTGGAATTCACAAATACTATTCACAACTCAGCTTGAATACTATGATACATTTGATTTCTACATTTATCTTCCTACTGTGAACACTTCTAGTAGTTAACAGTACATATCACATCAAGCTGCAAACACCCGAATAATCGCCTGCGAGCACTTATTCTTACACAGATGTAAGTCTGTTCTTTCTTACACACAGTTATTACATGAAAGTGTTGAATCTTCTAGAGATTACACAGTTCATATCAAATCTCTGCAGTCTGATTCAGATCACTGATAACATAGTAATGAAGCTCTGAGACACTCATGACTGAGCAGAAGCCTTCATAGCAAGTACTAAACAAGATCAAGAGAACTGAATCAATGTTCACTAAGACTCTGCTGAGCAATATAAAATAGAAGATCTGATATGATTGAATCTTAAGAATATACAGATCACACATTCATCTCACACACTGAATTACTGTTATACAAAGTATAAAGTGATAGAAGTTCTAGATAGTTATAACTATTATCTTAACATATCATCAGACATTTATAATATCTTTTATATAAGCTTGCTTCACTGTGCTATCACTGATTCATTCTCTTCTTAACTGACTTCTAACTGACAGCTGTCAGAGATTATAGAAGAAGATAACAAACTTGAATGAGAGATTAAAGATATTCTTGATAAGAGATCTCATAACTGCAGCTGATAATATCTTGTGAAATGAGTCAGCTATAATTACTCAATCTGAACTCTGAGCTCTGTATTATCTGAGACAGCAGCTCTTGACTGATGAGAACTACATATTCATGACTCTATATCACTTCTGAAAAGAGAGGGCTAATGTGACAGGCTGTGCCTGATCAATTATATAGACTATTTCATTACACTTCACAGATTCTGCTGAAAGCTCTGATTCTCAGTCACTGATTCTCAGCTGAAAAACTCATGGAATTTCTATTCTTTCATTCTGAAGCTTTACTATGTACACATATAAATATTCACTCTGATTGCTGATTACTGCACTTTCTCTTTCTTTTCTTCTCTAATGTTTTTCACTTTGTTATATAAGATCTATAAATATTATACTGATCTATTCAGTGTAGGCCTCTTATACATAGCATCTGTATTATCATTCTTCAGTATAGATATATAAGTGACTGAGATGTAACATCTTCTATCACTGTTCTGTATACTCTTGAGCTTAATCAGATAGTCATTCAATATCTAAAGTTATATGCAGAAGTCTTCATAAGTTAAGTCTTCATCTATACTTATAAGAATCTGTAAGAGTTCAAAAGTTAATACTTTCTTAAGCATACTAATCCTCATTCAATTCTTTCAAGATTGATTATCTGCTTCTAGAATCTTGATATTGAAGTCAGAAATAAATATTATAAGAGAAGTGTTTCTCTGTCAGACACTCTGTAATCAATCTAATACTTTCTGTTGCATAGCAGTGTCTCGGAACAGAACATCAAGATATTTGATGATATTGTCAGATATTCACAACACTGATTTACATACTTTTATTCATGAATGAAACTTCTGTCTCATACAATCTTTCAATCAATCATTGATATATCAATCTTGATTAGTTAACAAATCAATGACATCTTCATCTATACTTAGTTTCATGAGCATTTCCAATCTCTATAATGAATAGAGAGTGAGATCAGAAGTATTAAAATATGTAGAAGTATCTAGACATTTCTTCAGTGCTTGCATGTTTATATCTGATTCAGTTGATATTGAAATTGCTTGTGCAGAGATTTCTAGTTAGAATAATTATTGAATTTTCTCATATTGATGTTGTTGAGTTACATGCATATCAGCTATCTATTGCTGTTGTAATTTTAACATTGTTCAGAGTCACTGTGGCACTGCATCTATGCTCACATTCAAGAATTCTCTCATATTATTAGTAGATATAGCTGTATTATTCATCAGATGTGTAATATCTGCGGAATCAGAAGAAATGTAATCATATAAATATCTTATACATCTTAAGATGTCAAGACTCTCAGGTCTTTCACTGATATTCTCTTTATAAGATCTTGTTATAAGATCAGAGTAACTGACAAGTAAGCTTCTATCTAGAAACTCAGTGTCTGCTTAACTGTTTAATCATTTCTCTATTTCTTACATGTTATTACACATTCAGATATCTTCTTGATAAGTAATCATTTCTAATAAGAAGACAATGAATATTATTCAAGTGTAAGAGATCTATGCTGAATAGATTGGTATAATATATAGGTCTTATAATACAAAAGTGAAAAATGTTAAAGAAGGAAAAGAAAAAGAAAGTGTAAGAATCAGTGATTGAAGTGAATATTTATACGCATACACAGTGACATACACAGTGGAGCTTTGAGGCAGAAGAATAAAAATTTCATGAGTTTTTCAGCTGAGAATCAGTGATTGAGAATGACTGAGAATCGGAGCTTTCAGCGGAATCTATGAAGTGTAATGAAATAGTCTATATGATTGATCGGGCGCAGCCCGCTATACATTTACTCTTACTACTTCTCAGAGCTTTTATCTCTTTCTGAGACTTCTGTCTCTTTCTTCTGTAAAGTTAACTACTTTCAACTCTTTCTTTCTAAGACTTCTATCTCTTTCTTTCTAAGACTTTTACCTCTTTCTTCTATAAAATCAATCATAATAAACAAACAAGTATGTATATATATATATATAGAGACGCCTGCTCATTTTCATCTTAGAAGTATGAGACAAGATTTACTTTTTTACATGTATAATACATAATTAACATACACTACAGATGATATATACTGCAATTTAATAGTATATTTTATTAAGAACAAGATTCTCAGTTCTCTTAGATTTCACTCTATCTTTAAAAGATATAATACTGATAATTAATCTGAGTTATAGATAATAAAGTTCAGTTAACTGATAATTAATCTAATTAACTTCTCTATTTTATTTTAATATTATAGCTGATAATTAATCTAATCTGTGATTATCTGACTACTTTTTTTCAATACTACAGCTGATAATCAGTTCAGTTTATAGTAGACTTACTCTATACATATCTGTTACACATTACAATGAAGTAGAATAAATAACTTAATAGAAGCAGCTTCTGTCAGTTACTCTGCTTCACTGAGCTGAACAAGTTCACTGAGAAACAAGCTTTTTACAAATCTACTCAGAGATCTGACACTGAGTATATCTACTTATAGATAATAGCAGAGAAATACACTGTTATAATCACAGAGATCTGAAAGAATGCAAATGAATAATATAATAGTGTTAAGAATTAAGTTATACTGTATAATCATATTAAAGCAGAGAGTATTCTTATAAAAGTATTCATCAGATATTATAACAATATTAAGATAAGTTTTAACTCAGTTTCTGTCACAGAATGAAAGAATATTATTAATTATTAACTATAGATCTTTCATACAGAGATTACAAAGTATATAAAAGAAACAGAGTTAATAGTCTTATACTGTGTTAAGTTTAATTATCATAGTCATACCTCTCTCAATGAAGCTGCTATATTAGATACAATTAAAGAGTTAAAGCAACTGAAGTCTCAGCTGACTCAGTGAGAAAGTGAGTTAGATAAGTATAAGCATCAGCTTAATTAACAGAAGAAATAACTGAATAAGTGTATTACTCTTAGACTGACCGTGTGACCGTGTCTGAGACCAGGATTAAACTTTACAGTTGTTACATTGCCTAAAAGCATTACTTCTGATCATGGTTTATGTTCATTACATTGATCTCAAATAATATTATTTCAAATATTAAAGGTCTCAGATTCACTTTTCAAATAAAAATCTAGTCTCAGATAAAGAATATGTTTGAATTCTTAGTTACATTTTCATTCTGATCTCATTATTAAGAATGATATTAAATAAGATTATGAAATCACTTCTCACTTACATAATATTATAACATAGTGCTCATTTGTTGAAAATTCAACAGAGAGTGTTATCAAATATCATTACTTTTCTAAATATAGATTATAATTCATATAATTTTAATTATAAAAAAAATATAAAATATCAAAAAAAAAAAAACAAAAAATAAAACAAAAACAAGAAAAAATCAGAATGAAAAAAAAAAATAAAAAATAAAAATAAAAAAAATCAAGATCACAGAGTCATAATATCTTTAAAATACTCACTTCTCAGAGTCTTTATAATATTTATCATTAATCATATATTTCTCACAGTGAGAGTAACACAGCTATAATGAGTTATTATCTTAATATTATCTAACAAATAATGAGTATATATCTGTATAAATATGAATATTTAGAAAATATGCACTTAAAAAGTGTGATCAGGGTGAACTCTGCTATCACTTGAATAATATCAAGAATAGAATGCTGAAATTAATGATTTCTCTCATCAATTTCACAGATAAGATATATGAAGATGATCTTGAGAAATATAAGATTTTCTGACTTCTGATAAAAATGAATCTCACAGAAAGACTCTATTTTCATGATATCAGAGACTGAGTGTTATCAAAAAGTATTACTTTTATACAATGCACATACACTTACTGTAATGATTCACTCTCTGTATATATGACTGAGAGTTATAGCTTTCTCATACTGTATAGCTCTCTCTGAGATGCTGCTGCTGATTTGTAACTTATACAGTCTCTCAGTTCAGCACACACTGTGTATATGCAGTCCTGTGTGCTGAGACTATGTTAATTATTATGACCTGGCATGGTACCTGCTTTTTACAGGTCATGTTTCATTTGAGAAGGAAGAGAGAAGATGCAACTGTGATTTTATTGAAAAGAGATAAATAATTAGTAATATTGAATATAATTTAATTCTTCTGCATTTAAAATTTGATTAGTCTATACTCTTTAATTTGAGGGTTTCTAAGAGTGTTTTAATAGTTTTTATACCAGCTTGAACTTAGTGATGAGTTGAAGAAGAAGAGGAAAGAGAGAAGAAAGAAATGAGAATAACTTATCTTTATAATATAAAAATAGAGAATCACTGCAATCATTCTCTCTAGTAATAAAGATCTGTTTTCTGCATGTATCTCTGATATAGATTATATAATAACTGCATACAAAGAATATCAACAGTGCATGTATTGAATGAAGATAATATTACTATATAACACTGTAGCTGTTTCTGTACATCTCTGAAAGCTGTTAATATTTTCTTTATCTCTTTATATTTGATAAGTCAGTAATATATTTCAATGCACTCTTTCTTTCATTATTATCATTATCATCATCATTATCATCATCATCACTATTATTATCATTATTACTATTATTATTATCATCATCATTATCATTATCATTATTATCATTATTATTATATCATTTCTGACTGTCTCTTCTGTCTTCACCTCTCTTCAACACTCACTGAAATCAATTATGTCATTCTTCTTCAAATATTCTGCGGTTCTGCAGACCATCAAGGCACGTGAGCACTGTCACAGATTGAAGAGAGAGAAGAAGAAGATATTTAAATAAGAAAAGACAGATCATAAGACATGTTATGATACCTTGAAGAGACTTTATAAAAGAGTAGAATAATAACAATTTTAAGTAACACTTCTGATAGATTTAGACTGAACTAAGTATAGAAATAATGCAGATAACATCATCTGTGAGAGATTGAAAAAGAAGATAGTGAAGAGTCTTATATAATAGTAATAAGATCAGAAGAAGTTCTGAGAATGATTCAAGACTAAGATAAAGAGAGAGAGAGAGAAGAAGAGTGTTACTATAAATAAACAGTGATAGAAGAAGATTAAGAGAGTATTAAAGTAAGAGATAAAGAAGTCAAAACTGATAAGTTTTTTATTTATTAAGAGATAATAATTTTTGATAATACTTCTATTCTCTAATTGATTAGCAGAAGCTGACAGAGAAGAAGAAGATTAAGGCCTTATTCAGATCTCAAATGCACTTCAAAATTCAGAATATTAAGAAGACAGTTCTGCTCTCTGAGTATATCAATCTGCTTACTGCTGAGATAAAACCTGAGACAGCAGATCAGAAAATGCAGGATTTTGAGATACAGATTGACCTGACTGAGAAAGAGCAGCAGAAACCCTTCTCTGAGAAGACAGTAGAGAGAGATTTTGAGATGATTATTATCTCAGATAAGAAGAAGAAGAAGAAGAATAAGAATGAGAAGTGAATTATAAAAAATGATAAGAAGAATGAGAAAGAGAAGAAAGATAATAAGTAGAAAAAGTTTTTTTCTTTTTATATTAGTTAGTTATAAGTTCATAATTATTAATGATTAAAATTAATTTTAAGTGTTTAAAAATTATTGTACAAGTTGTAATCAATGTTAGAAATAATATATATATATATATTTAACTATTATGATTCACAAATCACTATAATGTATAAGTATCAATATTTTTTCAATATTGATATTTATAATATTAATATATTTTTAATAATATTATCTGATAATATAATTTGATAACACTCTCTTTCATAATATTAATATATTTCAAGAAATATGACAGAGATTAATCAAGATTGTTTATTTACTTTTATATATTAATAATATTCAATCTGAGTTAGTACTAAAATTACAACTATGCTAAGAAAGAAGATTATTTTCTGTTATAATAATTCTTCTTACATACATTAGTGATCAGTTATTATCTTTATTAAAAATAAATGATTATCTTTCTTAAATCTTTATTATATCTTCTGAATTCACTTCTTTCACTTCTTTAACTGCTATTAAAGATTTATAAACTCTTCAAGAAATTACTATGAATCACAAAGTCTGTATTATTTATAATTCAACACAGAATGCTCTCTTTTAATTATAATGAATAATCACTTCATTCTTCACATCTGATTCCAGGCCATGAAATTTATGAAAAACTTAACACAAATATTGAGATGAACTATGAAATAATTATTAACAGATTATATTACAGAATACTGAAGAGTCATCTCTCTGCTGTAATTACTGTAATGTGGTTCGGAAGAACGTACGACCGCCGGATAATAACGCGGCCGCTTCCGAACTTGCTTACGAATGTAAAGGGGCCATAGCGGCAATCAATTAATTTAGTGTACAGTATATAAGAAGCCAGTGTACGCCTGTAATCATACACTGACTCAAGCAACCTTTGAATCACATCTGATAGCATGTCTAAAAACTGGTGAGAAGTACAGGCTTCTTCAGAGTGTGATAATTCTATCTACAAAGTAATTTGTAGTTATTATGTCAGTGTGGTTCTAGAACATCTTAAAAGATAGTATACAAAGAGCAGTGAGTGAAAGAGTATTCAATTAATATTACTTTGCTTATTAAGGGAAAACTTCATATTCAGATGAATGTCATGTATGAAATGTGAATAAATGAGATATGAGAAAGAAAATGAAAGCAGTGAACCAGATTCAAAGAAGTTCACTCTCTACTCAAAAGAAGAATAAAAAAGAGAGAGTGATCATCATCAGAGTTATACAATGATAATAAAAATCATATAATGATATAGTGATATAATAATAGACATTATATAATTAATGAGAAATCACTGAAATGAATATCTTTTCTAGTTAATATAAACATTCTTCTCTGCTATCTGAATCAGAAGATATGCAGAATCTCTCAGAGAATTTACTCAAAACAGTCAGAAAAGCAGCTGAAATCACTGAACTGAAATTGAAGCTTCATACACATACAAGAATTCTAAATGAAATCAAGACCTTGTGTACACAGTGACAGACTGAGATAGAAGTCAAATAACAATTGATATTCACTGTAAATCAAGTATTTATAATGAAGAGCTTCATCAACATAATCATTATCATTAATAAGAATAGAGAAAATCAGATCTTAGATCTGCAGTGAGAGATCAAATATTTATATAGATAGATAACTACACTGAATCTGAAGATCTCATCACAATTATTCACAATCTCTTCAGAAGTATACACATCATCAGAGATCACTGTGCAGAATGAGAATCTGAGCATGAAATATATCAAGCTGAAAGATCTGTCAGAGTCATCAAGCTTTAATAATAATTAAAAAAATAATGCTGTAATCAGCTGACTAAGTCAGATATAATTATATTATCAGATTGAATATGAACTCACAGACAGACAGCTAATAGAATTTTAACAAGTCTTAAGATCTGCTATATTTCTACATGAAAAAGCAAAATCATTATAAATAGCTGATGAAAAGATAAATTTTATAGACTCAGAGTGATATTCATTCTTATAAATATGAAATGAGTTTTTCAAATGAGTCTTGTATAACTTTGAGAAAGTGAATATATGAGATAAGTATTACAAACACTTCACTGAGTGTAGATAAGTAAGTAATCTTATATTATACTTCACACACTTCAGTTTACACTATCTCATATTGAATAAAGAGCTTTCAATATCTTTCTATTTATAGATCTTTATTCATGATCTTACATCTGAGTTAAGAGTAAAATGAAAATGCTTAACCTCATAATCAGATACAGTGAAAGAAGCATATAACATTCTTATTATACAGAAATAAGTAAGTCAATTATAATAGAAAATACTGTAATTAAGTATGTCTCAGTAGAAAATGAGTAATCAGACTTCTATAAAATAAGTTATATACTCAGATGTGATAAATCTAGATCTGAATATTATTACTAAAGCACTGAATTCTCTGAAAAAGAGATTCTCTGAGTGAAAATCTTGATATTATAAGTACTGAGCTTGCTTCAACTGCAGATGTTAAAATCATGATATAAAAGATTACACACAGTGTGCACAGTCAAGAGAAGTAAGAAAGTTAAAAAACTAGCAGAATCAGTGAGCTCAGAGACACTCACTGATATTCTATGAAAAGTCTTCAAAGTGAAAAAGATGTCTGTGTTAGATGATTCTCTGAATTCTGTGAATATCAAGAGAAAGCAGGCTTCTGAATAAGATATGAGCAGGAATAATAAAGCAGATATTCATCTCAATATCTTGAGACCTGAAATGTTAATATATAAAGAGCACTTAAATAAGAATTAAGAGATAGCTGTAAAAGTGTTAGCAGACACAGAAGCTTCTACATAATATATTGATAAATATATAATTCAAAGACTGAAAGAGATCTACTGAGTAAAGAATCTCTGATATATAAGATTATCTGATAACTGATATTTGATATTACTTATAAGAGTAAGAGTTCTCTTATACTTTGAAGAATAATCTTGCTACATTTGAGCACAAGAGCTGTAGAATGTGAAATACAATCTTATTCTCAGACTTAATTAATTTCAAAGATTCAATCTGCAGATTCAATGATATATATGTTATATATAATTGACTAATAAAAAGAAAACAGTTTATATGATTCTATCAACTGATATGAGAAGAACATTTCATATCTCTGATATAGAAGAGTTAAATCTGCTTATACATTAATAAGTAAAGAGAATAATTCATAAGATCTTATCTGAAAGCATTCTATATATCATACAGAACCTGAAAGTGAAGAAAATCAAAATAAAGAATATATAGAAAGATAAGTGTATGAAGAAGCTTCTGAAGAAGTATAAGAAGATCTTCTGAACAGATCTTTCATCAGAATTGTCACTGAAATAAGGATTTGTACATGAGATTGATACAGAGAACATGAAATCAGTCAATCAGAATGTATATCCTCTGTCACAAACATATCTCAAAGAATAGAAGCATCAGATCACAGACCTTCTAGAATATAATCTCATATCACTCTTATTAAGTATGTGAGACTTTTCAGTTCTATTCATGAAAAAGGCAGGTGAGAAGTGATGAATATATATCAATTATCAAGCACTTAACAAGCTTATAATCAAGAATGAATATTCACTATCACAGATTCAACAACAGTTGAATACAGTTGAAAACACTCAATATCTATCAAAGATCAATCTTCTCTCAGAATACTAGCAGATCTGTGTAAGTGAACTGTCAGTTCTGTGAACTGCATTTAATATATAATAAGAGAAGTTTGAATTCCTGACAATGCTATTCAGTCTGACAAATGCACTTATCATCTTTCAAATAATGATGAATATAATTCTTTATAAATAGAATGAAATCTTATATCTTGTATATCTCAATAACATTCTAGTCTTCTCAAACTTATACAATGAATATCTGAAGTATTTCAATGAAGTGCTTACAACTCTAGCAGAGTATAAGCTCTATATTAAATCAACAAAGTATGTGTTTGAAACAGAAGAGTTGAAGTTCATAGAATATATAGTAAGTGATAACTGTATATATCTCATCTCAGAGAAATTGAATGTTATAGTGAATTAACTGTGACTGAGAAATATATATTATATACAACAGTTTCTTGAGTTAATCTTATATTACTGCAGATTCATCAAGAATTTCATATAAATATCTATATCACTCTCAGATCTCTTAAGAGAAACAGATACAAATCTGTAAAAGAAGAAGTTTCATTCAATCATCTGAAATACTGCATGTAAAGAGACTTTTCTCATACTGAGAAAATATGTAATAACATTCTCAGTACTTATTCAATCAGATTATGATAAATCTTTCTATATTAAGACAGATATATCTGAATGAGCTATCAGAGACACTCTTCTACAGATAAGTAAGAATAGCAAGCTGCATGTGATGATATACAATGATAGAAAACTATCAGATACTGAGCTCAATTATTCAGTGTATGAAAAGAAATTGCTAGCAATCAAGCACACACTGATGTTGTGAAATAGATATATCAACAACAGATATATAACAACAGTGATCACAGATTATAAAAGTCTCATCTATCTATAATCAATAATAAAATCTTTCAAACACTTAGTACATTGAAACTCAGAGTTTCAAGTGTACAATCTTCATATTAAATATTAAAAGAAATCAGACACTGTGATGCCTGATACAATCAGTTGCAGATCTGATTTTATAAGTAAGAGTTCTGTGAATCAGATATAAGAGAAGTTCATATTAAACACACTAAGAGAGTACAAGAAATCAGAATAAGTGAATATAATGATCTCTCACTTGAAGAATGATAAGATATCAAATAATAAGTATTTTATAAAAGTAGTAGAAGAGATGCTTCTGAACTTCAAGCTGAGAAAATTGAACAATAATATTATACTTTACTGTGATCTAGAATATGCAGAAGCTTTCTATGTGAAACATTCATTTAGATGTGACTTAATAACTTATATACACAAGGAATTCAGTCACTTAGAAAGCTCTGAACTCATGAGTGTACTCAAATCAAGAGTATACTAGCTAAGCATGACTGAGAATATTCAGATATATACTCATAAGTGTCTAAATTATCAGGTTGTGAAACAATCAAAGAAAGGGTTAGAATATAAGAAAATATAATATCAGATGAAATGTATAATACAACTGTTCAAATAATGAGAGATGAATCTCATAGACATACTGCTGCAAATATTAAATGAAAATTGATAAATAATCACTGCTATTGATTACACTACTGACTGATCAGTTGTGAAAGCAGTTTCAGAGATAATAGAGAAGATAGTAATAAAGTTTCTATATAATGAGATCTATATTAACTATGAAATATTATGTGAGATTCTAACTGATAACAGTGCAAATCTCATAGAAGAAGTGATAAGACATTTCATGAATCAGTTATAGATAAGATATTATAGAACAATATTATATCATCTGCAGATAAATAGAAAAGTGAAATACTTGAATGAAATCTTGAGTAATATACTGATAAAATATCTAGTGAGCAAGTCTATAAGACTATGAGATAAATATCTCAGATAGATGCTATTGATTACATGAATTCAACAGTATGCAGTCTTCAAGTATTCATTATTCTATCTGTTGTATAAATTGCATTCACACATCTCAGAGAATGCTTCAGAAAAGATAAGAGAGAGAGTATTAATTATAGATACAGTAGAAACAGCAGTTACAGACACAACAGTTGCAGACATGAAATCAAGATTGAAAGAGATTAGTCACACACATACAAAAGTTAACAAGTTACTCCTGAACTGAGCAATTCAATCAAAAAGAATACAAGACTCACTAGTTAAGAAATCAAGTCTCAAGATAAGAATGTGAGTTCTCATACATAATGAAGATTCTGAGAAG
Source organism: Blastomyces gilchristii SLH14081 (assembly GCF_000003855.2). NCBI lineage: Eukaryota > Fungi > Ascomycota > Eurotiomycetes > Onygenales > Ajellomycetaceae > Blastomyces > Blastomyces gilchristii. The sequence goes on from NW_003101673.1 coordinate 551,301, forward strand.
TTTCAATCTAGATGATTTGAGTCATATAAAATACTCAAATCACATTCTCTGAGAATATATACATTGAAAGAATCAGAGGGACAGATCTTACATAACTTAATAAATAATTCACAACTTGTAAAAGTAAAGATATAAGACTTAAACAGATTATAATTATCTACAGCACTATTATCAGTATTAAAAAAGAAGAAGCTTATAATTGAAAAGTCTTACAAAGTAAGAGAAATTATAGACACTTATAAATCAGATAATCTCACTTATTCTGATCTTTTCATAATTATAAGAAAAGAATGAGAAGTAATGAAGAAATCAGATGAATATCATACTTTAATAAGTAATGAGACTGTAGCTGATTATATAATAATGCACTACAGACAGTGAATATAATACAGTAAAGAACAGTCTCAAAGCAGTAGACTTATACATAAATCAGATTACAGAAGAAAAAGAAATTCAGAGTTGAATTCAACTGTTTACACTAGTTCAATTATGAAGATCACAGAGAATAAACTATCTGAAACACTTACAGACATGTGAGATCAAGTCATCTTAATCTCTGAGAATGCTCAGAGATTGAGTAAGATTAGTTTTAATGAGCTGTTCACTGTAGTGATCTGAGCAGATGAAGAGAGACAGTATAATATGTGAGATAGAATTATAAAAGATGAAAGCTGCTGAATCTAGTCACTGAATGCTGTATCATATAGAGATTATATAAGAGTAGTGACTAGCAGATAAAGAAAAAGTGTAAGAAAAGAAAAGAAATAATAAATTAATCATTAACTGTAAGAGTCAGCTGTAAAAGATAAATATTATCATACATATCTCATTCATTTTCATATGTTACATATTTAATCTATTTTTAACATCACATCATCTGAAAAACATTAAAAATAAAGAAAATCTTAAAACTTGAGATCTGTAAGAGATTTGAGAACTGTAAGTCACTCTTATAATAATATTATATACATCTTCAATTCCTCTATCACTCTGTGTACAATATTAATGTCATTTATCACAAGATTGACTGGAATGCCAATATAGAAATGTATACACATATATATAGAAAAATTGAAGAAGAGTGTGAGACCTGCAGAACCAGAAGCCAGAGCAGAGAGAGCAGAGATGAAAGAAATGAAAGAAGAAGAAGACACAGAACTGAATGAATAACAGTGAGAATTATTCAGAGCTGAACACTTATAACTCAGTGTGTGTATAATCTTCTCTACAGAGAAGAGAGAGAAAGTAATGAAAGAAGCTTAGAGATAGAAGAAGATAGTCTCAGCAGCATTATCATCTTCAATTAAAATAATCTCTGACACTGAAGTAACTAAGAACTATTATTAGCATATAAAACTGTAAAAGCAGAGATAATAATTATCAAATGAATACTCACTGATCTTAGAATTGTATATACAATTACAACATGCACAAGACTTCTCAGAAAGAGAGAGAGAGATATAAGAGAATGTAGAAAGTAGAATATAATATGTGAATAGCTCATTTTCATAATAACATCTCAGATAAGATATACAAGTCTCACATCTACAAATGTAAAAGAGTATAATATTTATATTCTTATTTCTAAAAACACAGATATTCTTCATCTGCATCACAAAGTCAGATAATAAATATCAGAGAATAGACTGATATAGATTAATTATTTCAAGAATATTCATTAGAGTAGATATATCTGTAATATTAAATTTAATAGTTATAAAAAGTTTCTTGATATCTGTGAATATTATAACTTTATATATAATAAAACTCATAATAATTTTCTCTAAGAACAGAAAGATCAGTGTCAGAAAGAGAAGATGAAAAAAGAAAAGACTTACAATCTCAACACTGTTGAGAGAGAGAGTGATTCTTTAGTATAAATGAATAATTACTTCATTATAAATATTTAAAATAAATGTAATAATCAGTGTCTGCAGTCAAGCTCTAAATAGTCATGTTATACACAGTCTTCATATAATAAATTGTTCTAGAGATTGATAAGAAGAGTGAAAGTATATATACTGAGAAACATAGTTCATTAAGTCTATGTAACATCTTCTTGAAATAAGAAGAGCTGATAATGAAAGCAGAGACAGCAGAATCAGAGAGAGCAGAAATAGCAGGAGCAGAAGAACCAGACACAGAGACAGATGTAGAAGATTGAGAGAGAGTGATAGAGAAAGAAATAGAGAGAACAGAGAGAGATATAAGAGATCTGATCACATATAATACAGATAATTTCTTTATTATCACATTCTCTAAGTTCTTGACTAACAATTCAATATTGAAATCATTATTATTAATGAATGCAGATCTGTCAACATATGAAGATTCTATATAAATTAAAACAAAAATATCAGCATCTGCAGTCATATAAAATAATCAGAAAAACATGATCAGATATCACTGAAGAAAAGAGAATCAGAGATATATAAGAAGATAAAGAAGATGTGTTATTCATAGTAGTACATTCTGATAATTATAAGAAGATAAATAAGTTCTGATTATGTTTCATAACATGTTACACTTACTGCTAATAAACTGTCGGATATAAGTACTACAAGAACACTTGTTATGAAAACAGAGAGTCATTATCAGAAATGTGTACAATGTAATAGATGAATAACAGATAGAAGATGTTGAATAGAAGAAGAAACAGAAATCTTGAATGAGATGATAACATTCAATGATGATAATGAAGAAGATAATTGAAGAATGAGAAAAGTTAGTGAATAAGTGATGTAATATAGTGAAAGTTTCTTTATGAGAGTGTATACAGAACACTAGCTGAATCAGAAATAGATCACATAATTGTGAACACTAGTGACATGTTAATCTGCATGAAGCTAGAGTATACATTATGATCATGTGAGTGTGACTGAATCTGATGAGAGAGAATGTGATTCAGAAGAATGTACAATCACTGAATAATCAGAAAGCAGAAAACTTGACCTCACTAAGTGCGCCACTTGACCTTATTACATAATCATGACTTCGACCTCACACAATACAGTAATAATCAGTTGGTAATTGACTTTCAATCTTTCAATTCACTTATTTATTCATTCATTTAGCTCATTAATTAATCAAAAAGCATGTATAACTGATTCATAATCAATTAAATAAAAAGATAAATTCATATAGAATATAAAGAGATGTTTTACAGAATTTTAAAATATATTAAGATAAAAATATTTAATAATTGATTTTAAATTAATTTTAAATTGATTTTGAATTGATTTTAAATTGATTATTAATTAATTATAGTAATAAAAATAAATTCAATCTATATATTTAAGTAATTAATAATTGATTGAAAATCAATTAATAATCAATTCAGTGTAAATTATATAAATACTTACTTTATTATTAAATTCAAGAATAATTTCAGTATTAAATTGATTTTAAATTGATTTTAAATTGATTTTAAATTGATTATAGAATTGATTATTAATTAATTATAGTAATAAAAATAAATTCAATCTATATATTTAAGTAATTAACAATTGATTGAAAATCAATTAATAATCAATTCAGTGTAAATTATATAAATACTTACTTTATTATTAAATTCAAGAATAATTTCAGTATTAAATTGATTTTAAATTGATTTTAAATTGATTTTAAATTGATTTTAAATTGATTTTGAATTGATTGTAGAATTGATGGTAAATAATTGAGTGGTTTCAAATTACAAGAAAAGATGTATTGAGCGAGGTCAGGTAGTGGCACGGGCCACATTTGCGAGGTCAGCTTACATAACGAGGTCAAGTGGCGCACTTAGCGAGGTCAAGTATTCTGTATACACCTGGATAATAACGCGGCCGCTTCCGAACTTGCTTACAAATGTAAAGGGGCCATAGCGGCCACCAATTAATTTAGCGTACAGTATATAAGAAGCCGGCGTACGCCTGTAATTGTACGCTGGCTCAAGCAATCTTTGAATCACAGTAACTTCATTCAGAAATATTTATTATAAACTGATTATAGCTCTGATGAAATTTTCTGATATCTGAAGTCATCAGAATACAGACAATAAAAGAAAAATAATCAGAAAATTACTACTGAGCTGATAAGTTACTTTATCAGATAATGATTTTTAATAATACTAACTTTCTAATTTGAAGAAAATTATGTGAAAATGATTATATATCAGTACTCTGATTTTATAACTCTTATCTGATAACTTCTGTGAATAATTACTTCACATGTATATATTTCTAAATCTTTCTCTTGAATCAATTGAAAACTCTGAATTTCAAACACTTCTTCAAATACTTAATTCAAATCTTTATATTTCACATTGATCATGTCTTCAGTTCAATCTCAAGATACACTACAAAGTCAATATACAATATCTAGAATCAGAGTTGAAGAATCATCAAAGAGTGTCTCTCACAGTAAATATATGAATTAGTATAAACAATCTTACATTTATGAGAGTTATATGTTATTACATTGATGAGAACTGAACTTATTAAGAGACATTAATTGAATTTAAATCATTGATCAATAGTCATACTGAGGATTATATAGCAGAGATATTAATGATAGTGATTAAAAATAACTATTAAGATATTAGTTTCAGTCTTCTTACAATTATAACTGATAATACTGTGAATAACTACACTATGATAAAGAGCTTGAAGTAAAAATTGACTTTGCATTTCTGAAATAATAAATAAGATTATATTCTCTGCATTGCTCATGTGATTCAACTTATAATATAAACACTGATAAAGAATCTTAACATTGAGATGATGAATAATAAGATAGCTGATTCTTAAGATGAGAATGAGATGAAAGTGATTACTTAAGTAACTTTTACATTCACTTTATAAAAGATAATATTTTTTGATAACACTTTTTAATAATGCTACTGTTAATTTTAAATAGATTGACTAATAATTTAAATATCACAGATTTGAAACATTACTAATGTGATTTGTATCTTCTCTAAACAACAATAATGATTTCATGATATTTAATAAATAAATAAATCAGTCACATCACTGAATATGATACAGAATGTTAGAATATGATGAAGTTCAATATATGAGATAACTATTCAGACTCTTTGATTATATCAGATAATTGATCATTGAGTGTAACACTCTGATTAAGAAAAGATTCAGATGTTGAAACTTTCTGATATGAAGTGAACTCAGTTGAAATATATGATTGATTTACTGTTTCAGTTTTATAAGATAATGAAGACAGTCTCAATCACTCATGCATCAATACTGCAGTCAGCCTGATGAGTGTATAACAGTTTATTTACTCATCTTGAGAAGCAGTTGAATCACTTAAAAAGAAATTCAGTCTGGGATAATGCTATAGTGCAGGCTATTATTGCTGTAAGAAATAAACTGGTATATTATTACAGCAAAACTGAACAATCTTTTGCAAAGTACTATACTATAGCAGCTCTACTAGATCTCTTCTGTCAAGTTAATATCTACACTTCTCAAGATTGAATAGAGGAGAAATAAGACTCATATATCAAATTAGTCTGAGACTACTATAATATCAACTATCAGAGATTTGAATGAGCAGATGTTAGAGATGTAAAGATAGTGAAATATAATTCTCTAATAAGTACTGATCTTTGATAATACTTCATATTACATAGAACTATAATACTAACTTTGAAACAGAACTTGCATACATTGATTGTAACTGAAAATCAGGCAAAACTATATACTTGTAAAACTGAATTTAACTGCTATCTTCAAGATAATTCAATGAATTTACACATCAAATCAATTCTAGAGTTATGAAAAATTGTTGAGAGTACATAGTTAACTGTTACACTGATAATATGTGATATTCTAACAATTTTATTGACAGTGATGAAAATGAAGTAAAAGTTCAACTCAAGCTGAGATATTTATCACTATCACTGAGAACTATTATAAGAAGAAACAATCAAGAAACTCATGATTGTAAAACATGAAATTATTAGACAGTTCAATATCTCTGATCACAGTATATCAGAGAAGTGTAGTTTTCATGAGAAAGTGAAGAATAAACTTGTACAAGAATGTATTTAGTTGTTTCATAAGCATTATCAATAATTATTATCAAATTCTGATTATATAAGTAATCACTGAATGAACTGAATGAGACTGAATTTAATCTTCAGTTTTAGTCTTATTCTGATTTTGAAAGAATGATCATCTTTCACAGTCTATTCTAAGAAATTACTCTCATTTCACTGTTCTTGCATTAAATCTGATCATTTTTCACACCATTTCTCTCAGAAATGATTCATTTTCAGATTTTTTTGATGCTTGATCCTGGTGAGACTCACGCCAAGAAATGTATGAGATCAGACCAAATGAAACTAAATGTGAAATTCATGATCTCACCGGCCTGTCTAATTACTCTTATTAATGAGCATGTTAATAAGCTTCAGAACAATCTTCAGTGTTTAACAGATAGAAGAAGTTAACTAATAGTAGACTAATTATCAAGATTATAAATTTCATGTTTAATTTCATTTAGTCTGATCTTATACATTTCTTGATGTAAATTTCACTGAGACTAATGATTAAAAAAACATGCAAAGTAACTATATATCAGATCTCAAAATGAAATCATAACTTAGAAAAAATAAGAAAGTAATCTCATTTAATTTCATTTAGTTTCATTCTTAATATAAAGTTACTATTTTTAGACATTTTAAGGTTTTTTTTAGACTATTTTTAATTTTTTAAAAAAGTAACACTTTTTGATAACACTTAAATGAGATTTAAAGTCATTTAAAGTAATAAAAATAATTTAAATTGACAAGTGAAAATCATAGTCTTATTTGAAAAATATGATAAGAGTAGACAGTAAGTCTCACTGAGACAGTATGAAACTACTATCTAATCTTAAAACTGTGTAATGAGATCAGTTAAATTAATAATAAAATCATTAAATATTCTGATTCTAATCTCAGACACGGTCACACAGTCAGTCTAATTAACAGAGATATAAAGTATCTTTCATATAGAGAAAGTAGCACTCACTATTTAAAGATAAGAGCAGCAGTATAAATATTAACAGTAATAGAAGTAACTGACTTAAGTTAAAAATGATGATTTTCTCACTGAATCTGCACAGTGACTAAATGTCTTATTTAAGAAAGACTTCAAATCACTCTCTAGAACTCTGTGAACACTTGTAATCTCAAGAGAACTGTGTAATACTGAGTGAGATATGTTCAGAAATAGAACTTACTACTCAAATGTAATAAGAGATAGATTCAATTTTATATAAGAGACAGACATTTCACACTTCATCTATAATATAGAAGAGAATCAAGTATACAGAGAATAAGTATATACAGTACTCTTAAGAGAGAAGATCTGTCTCATCTGTGATTATTATGACGGGCTGCGCTCAATCAATTATATAGACTATTTTATTACACTTTATAGATTTCTATTCTCCTGCTCTGAAGCTCCGATTCTCAGCTGATCATAGATTCTTATTCTTCCGCCCCGAAGCTCCGATTCTCAGTCATCAATTCTCAGCTGAAAAACTCACAGAATTTCTATTCTTCTGCTCTGAAGTTTTATTATATATGTGTATAAATATTCACTCTGATTGCTGATTTCTGCACTTTTTCTTTTTTTCTTCTCTAATGTTTTTCACTTTGTTATATAAGATCTATAAATATCATACTGATCTATTCAGTGTAGGCCTCTTACACTTGAAAAACATTCATTGTCTTCTTATTAGAAATAATTATTCACATTTATTGTCTTCTTATTAAAAATGATTATTCATTGAGAAGATATCTGAACATATAACAATATGTAAGAAATAAGAGAAATGAATAATCAGTTAAGCAGACACTGAGTTCTTAGATAGAAGCTTACTCATCAGTCACTCTGATCTCATAACAAGATCTTGTGAAAAGAATAAGATCTTATAAAAGAATATCAGTGAAAGACTCAAGAGCTCTGACATCTTAGATGTATATATTCATACAATTACACTTCTTTCAATTTTATAGATATCATATATTTAATAAACAATATAATCATGTCTAATAATAATATGAGAGAACTCTCAAATGCAAGCATAGACACAGTATCACAGTGACTCTGAGCAATGTTGAAATTATAACAACAATAAATAGCTGATATGCATGTAACTCAACAACATCAATATAAAGAGATTCAATGATTATCTCAATAAGAAACCTCTGCACAGATAATTTCAACACTGACAGAATTGAATATGAATATAATATAAGCACTGAAGAAATGCTTAAATACTTCTGCATATTTTAATACTTCTGATCTCACTGTCTACTTATCATGAAGGTTGAAAATGCTCATGAAACTAAGTATAGATGAAGATGTCATCAGTTCACTAATTAATTAAGATTGATATATCAATGAATAATTGAAGAATTGTATGAGACAGAAGTTTTATTCATAGATGAAAGCATGTGAATCAGCATTGCAAATATCTGATAATACTATTAAATATCTTGATATTCTGTTCTGAGACACTGCTATATAACAGAAAGTATTAGATTGATTACAGAGTATCTGACAGAGAAACACCTTTCTTATAACATTCATTTCTGACTTTGACATCAAGATTCTAGAAGTAGATAGTCAATCTTGAGAGAATTGAATGAAGATTAGTATACTTGAGAAGATATTAACTTTTGAACTCTTACAGACTCTTATAAGTGAAGATAAAGACCTAATCTATGAAGGCTTCTGCATACAACTTCAGACATTGAATAACTGTCGTATCAAGCTCAAGAGTATACAGAACAGTGATAGAAGATATTACATCTCAGTCACTTATATATCTGCACTGAAGAATGACAATGCAGATGTTATGAATTGAGTGAACTTAAATGTCTATATATAAACAAGAGTTTTTACTGTCTGAACAGACTTCTGAGTCTCTGAGATCACTTCTGAAGAAGTCACTGATCAATGTTAATAAGAGATGTATATCAATTGTAATCAATCAGAACATATTGCTTTCAACTGTCAATCAGTCTATATATCTTCTTATCTAAAAGAAAGATTAATGCTGGCAGTCCATGCTAATCACATTGCATTGAAGAAAGATTCAGAAGATGACTATAAGAATGTCTCAATGAAACAGGGAAAAGATTAGCTTCTGTTCAAATTCACAAACAGAAGCTTGAAGAGATCAGATGATAATAATTTAAAGAAAAAATGATAATAAATGTAATTCTTATATCTACTATAATGAATAACATGTATAATATGAAGACTATGATAGATAGCAGTCTATGTCTCTATGCAATGATTAAATCTTCAGTTATAAGATATTATAATCTTCAGCATATCTTCTTATCAAAACTCTGACTTCTTGCAGAATTTAATGATTTAAAAAACATTTGCACTTATTACATGATGAAACTAAATATAGCTGTTGAAGAATATCAGCATGAGAATACTTATGCATATAAAGTTGACAATCTTGACTATAATTTTATGTTAGAACTTGTCTAACTATCTGAACAAGGCATCTTGTTAAATACTTGAAACAGAAGCTTGATATTCTCTAACAATGATAGAATTCACAAAGATGACATTTATAAAACTATGAACCTGACACAGATCTCTGTCAATACTTATAAAATGCTCTTTAAAAGAAGTCACTGATAGCAGAATTATGTGACAATCTATTTCATCAGTCTAATCAATATTAAGAAAGCTCTAGAAAAGTGATTCTATACTATAATAACAGATTCTTATATTAAACTCTCTTAATAATATCATGAATATCTAGATATCTTCTGATAAGATAATATTATGAATATACTTCTTATTATTATTATTATTCTTCAATTATAGATGTATACAGTCAGAGACTATGACATCTATCTGAGAACTTTTAGTTCTCAGAGTTTTTCCTATATAGACTGGCCGTGTGACCGTGTCTGAAACCAGAATCAGAATTTTTGATAGTTTTATTATCAATTTGACTCATCTCATTACACAGTTTTAAGATTAGATAGTAGTCTCATACTGTCGCAGTGAAACTTACTGTCTACTCTTGTCATATTTTTCAAATGAGATCATGATTTTCACTTCTCAATTTAAATTATTTTTATTGCTTTAAATCACTTTAAATCTCATTTGAGCATTATCAAAAAGCATTACTTTTTAAAAAATTAAAAATAGTCTAAAGAAAACCTTAAAATGTCTAAAAATAGTAACTGTATATCAAGAATGAAACTAAATGAAATCAAATGAGATTACTTTCTCATTTTTTCCAAGTCATGGTTTCATTTTGAGATCTGATATATAGTCACTTTGCATGTTTTTTTAATGATTAGTCTCAGTAGAATTCACACCAAGAAATGTATGAGACCAGATCAAATGAAACCAAATGTGAAATTCATAATTCCGGCGGCCAGTCTATTTCTATATCTATAAAGTCAACTATTATACATTTATCAATTTCAGATATGCAAAATCAGAAAATTTCAGCTCAGAATATAAAAACTGTTTACAAATTGCAGTATTTCAACATCTTCTGATACTTTGAAATTATTTGAAAATATCATGACAAAGGAAAAGAGAACATAGTCTTAAAGATAGACATATTAAATAGATAGATAGAAAAGAACAGAAATGAAAAAGTATATTAAAGAGAGACTATAACAAAATAAAATTATTACAAGATAGTGTAGAGCTGTTTTAACAGATTATATCTAATCAATTTTCATGTCTTTAAATTCAGATACTTCTGAATTCAGTCATTTTATTATAGCTGCTTGAGTTTCTGATAGAAAGTCTATTAAGTATTTAATTTCTATCTCAGTTGAGAATAAGAACCTTATATTTAATTAATTTAAATCATACTTCTTCTTCAATCTGACTCTGAGACTATTATATAATACATAATGCATTATAATATGCTCTGAATTTTCATTTGCATTGCAGAATAAGCATTCTGTTGAATCAAATCTATCATTAAATCTTTATATATAGAATTTGAAATAATCATGTTCTAGTTTCAGCTGAATTATAGATGAGAATACTTTCTTTTTACATTTAATTAAACAAGATTTTCACTTAGATTTTGTCTCAAATTATGAATAATGTATGCTCTTCTTTTGTTTCTGTCAGCTTTCATTTCACTTGTTTAAATAAGATTCTTTTATCTTTCTCTTTATAAAAGATCAGAACACTGTTTTTTAAATAGATCTGCTTAATTCTCAACTCTTTTTTGCTGCTGAATCAGTCAATTCATTGTCATGAATATTCATATGAGTAGAAACTTAGTGTAGATGAATTATTAGTTTTAATATTCTTCTCTTATGAACTTTTATAACAGAATTTAAAATCAGTTTAAGATTCATTTGATCATTATGAATCTGACTATTTTTAAGTCTTTTCAAAGCAGCTTGACTATTAGAGAATATTCATGTCTCTTTCAAGCTATTTCCTCTTTTATAAGATTTTATCTTAATAAGTTTGAAGACTTTTACTATTATAAATAGTTCAGCATTGAAGACTTCAGATTCACAGCTTAAATTTCAGAAATCTGAGATGAACTTGATATCATCTTCAGTATAAGTAATGTCTGTATCTAATCTGTTCAAACTCTTATTTTTTGAGTCATCTGAGTAAATCAGAATAGAGTCTTTTATATTAATTGTAGAGATCTTCTTCAAATACTGTTTATATTCTCTCTCTTTAGATAGTTCACTTATTTATAAGTCTATAAGAGATTTCACCTTTTCTCTTCAGAGAGATATCTTCTCATGATTAATTTTCTCAATATTTAATAAAGAAAATTGATTATTAATCAGTGAATATAATCTATACAGTTGAGAGAGCATTTTCTTTGAAGAATTATTCTTATTTCAATTAAGAAATCTATTTCAATTCAGTTCATTTTCTGAGTTGATTGATGAAAATGAAGAAGAGACTCTTTCTCTGATTATATAATTTAAGCTCATCTTCATGACTCTCAGAGTATAGTTCATACAGGCCTTTTCAAATTGAATAGTAGAAGGTGAAATTGAAGCTTCAATTTTCATTGCTTTAATAGAAGATGATTTGAATGCTCTCAGAATTCTTCTGAAAGTGTCATTCAAAGATTGCTTAAGCCAGCGTACAATTACAGGCGTACGCCGGCTTCTTATATACGTTATCTAAATTAATTAGTGGCCGCTAGGGCCCCCCTTTACATTCATAAGCGTGTTCGGAAGCGGCCGCGTTATTATCCGGCGGTCGTACGTTCTTCTGAATCACATTCTCTCTCACCAGATTCAGTCACGCTCACATGACCATGACATACACTCTAACTTCATGCGGATTAGCGCGTCACTAGTGTTCATGATAGTGTAGTCTATTCCTGATTCAGCTAGCATTCTGTGTACACTCTTATAAAGAAACTTTCACTATATTATATTACTTATTCACTAACTTTTTTCCTTCTTCAATTATCTTCTTTATCATCATCATATTGAATATTATTATCTTATTCAAGATTTCTACTTCTTCTTCTATTCAATGCTTTCTATTTGTTCATCTATTACATTATACACATTTCTGGCAATGATCTCTTATTCTCATAACAAGTGTTATTATAGTGTCTATATCAGACAGTTTATTAGCAGTAAGTGTAATATGTTGTGAAACATGATCAGAACTTGTTTTCTTCTAACAATTATCAGAACATATTACTATAAATGACACATCTTCTTTATCTTCTTATACACTCTCAACTGCTTTTCTTCTCAGCAGACTTCTAATCATGTTTTCTAGCATAATTTTTGCGTAAATGCAGATGCTGATGTTTGTTTTTATTCACATAAAATCTTCACATATTGACAGATCTGCATTCACTGATAATAGTGAATATCTCAATATTGAATCATTGATTAAAAACTTGAAGAACATGATAATGAAGAAATTGTTTATATCATGTATAATCAGATCTTTCATATCTTTCTCTATTTTCTCTGTTTCTTCTTCTGTTACTCTCTATTAATCTTCTACACCTGTCTCTGTATCTGATTCTCCTGCTCTTACTATCTCTATTTCTGTAACTCTCACTCTCACTACTTCTGCTTCTTCTGCTTCTATTATCTCTGCTTTTATTATCAGCTCTTCTCATTTCAAGAAGATGTTATATAGACTTAATGAATTACATTTCTCAGTGTATATACTTCTGCTCTTCTTATCAATCTCTAAAATAATTTATTATATGAAGACTGTGTACAACACAACTATTTAAAGCTCAGTTATAGACATCAATTATTATATTCATTTTAAGTATTTATAATGAGATAATTATTTATTCATGTTAAAGAATCATCTCTCTTCTTAACAGTATTAAAATTATAAGTCTTTTCTTTTTTCATCTTTTCTTTCTGATACTGATTTTTCTGTTCTTAGAAAAAATCATTATAAGTTTTATTATATATGAAGTTATATATTTATGATTAAGAAACTTTTTATAATCATCAAATTCAATATTGTGAGTATATTCACTCTGATAAATATCTTCAGAATAATTAATCTGTATCAGTCTATTCTCTAATATTTATTATCTGACTTTGTAATGCAGGTGAAGAAATATCTGTGTTTTCAGAAATGAGAAATACAGATATCATACTTTTTTACATCTATAGATATAAGGCTTGTACATCTTATCTGAGATGTTATTATGAGAATAAGCTATTCATACACTGTATTCTACTTTCTGTATTCTCTCATGTCTCTCTCTCTCTTTCTGAGAAGCCTTGTGCATGTTATAATTGTATGTACAACTCTAAGATCAGCAGGTTTTCATTCAGTAACTATTCTCATCTCTGATTTTACAGTTTTCATATACTAATAATAGTTCTTAGTTACTCTGATGCCAGAGATCATTTCAATTGAAGATGATTATACTGCTGAGACTACTCTCTCTCACTCTTAAGCTTCTCTTATCACTTTCTCTTTCTTCTCTGTGAGAAAGGTTGTGTGTATATTGAATTATAAGTATTCAGTCTCAGATGACTTCTGCTATCATTTATTCAGTTCTGTATCTTCTTCTTCTTTTATTTCTTTCATCTCTGTTCTCTCTGTCTTGACTTCTAATTCTGCAGATTTCATGCTCTTCTTCAATTTTTCTACACACACATGTATGTATTTCTATATTAGCATTTCAGTCAATCTTGTGATAAATGATATTAATGTTGTATGCAGAGTGATAGAGAAATCAGAGATATATATAATATTATTATAAGAGTGGCTTACAGCTCTTGAATTTCTTACAGATCTCAAGTTTTGAGATTTTCTTTATTTTTAGTGTTATTCAGATGATGTGGCATTAAAAATAGATTAAATATATAACATATGAAAATGAATGAGATGTACATGATAATATTTATCTTTTTACAGCTAATTCTTACAGTTGATAATCAATTCATTATTTCTTCTCTTTTCTTACACTTTACTTTGTCTGCTAGTCACTACTCTTACACAATCTTTATATAATACAGGATTCAGTGACTAGATTTGACAGTTTTCATCTCTTATAATTCTGTCTCACACATTATACTATCTCTCTTTGCCTGCTCAGATCACTACAGTGAACAGCTCATTGAAACTAATCTTACTCAATCTCTGAGTATTCTCAAAAATTAAGATGACTTGATCTTATATATTTGTGAATGTTTCAGATGATTCATTCTCTGTGATCTCTGCAATTGAACTGATGTAAACAGTGAAATTCAACTCTGAAATTCTTTTTCTTCTGCAATCTGATTCATATGTAAGTCTGCTACTTTGAGACTACTCTTTACTGTGTTATGTCTGCTATCTGCAGTGTATTATCATACAATCAGCTACAGTCTTATTACTTATTAAAGTGTAATATTCATCTGATTTCTTCATTTCTTCTTATTCTTTTCTTATAATCATGAAAAGATTGAAATAAGTGAGATTATCTGATTCATAAGTGTCTATGATTTCTCTTACTTTGTGAAACTTTTTAATTATAAGTTTCTTCTTTTTTAACACTGATAATAGTGCTGCAGATAATTATAATTCACTCAGATCTTATATCTTTACTTTTATAAGATATAAATTATTTATTAAGTTGTATAAGATCTGTCTCTCTGATTTCTTTAATGTATATATTTTCAGAGAATGTGATTTAAGTATTTTATAGAGCTTAAATCATCTAGATTGAAACTTCTCAGAACTTTCATTATATACAAGAACTCATATTTTCATCTTGAGACTCAATTTCTTAACTAGTGAGTCTCATATTCTTTTCAATTGAATTGCTCAGTTCAGAAGTAACTTATTAGCTTTTGCATGTACATGACTGATCTCTTTCAATCTTGATTTCACATTCACAACTGTTGTGTTCACAACTGCTGTTTTCTTTCTCACCTCTTTCAAAACATTCTTCAGAATGCGCGGATGCAATTCATACAACAGATAGAATGATGAACACTTGAAGACTGCATACTGCTGAATTCGCATGACTAATAGTGCCTGACTGAGATATTCATCTCATAATTGCATCAGCTTGCTCACTAGATATTTCATCAGTATGTTACTCAAGATTTCATTCAAGTATTTTATCTTTTCATTTGTCTGTGAGTGATATGACATTGTTCTACAATATCTTGTCTGTAACTAGCTTATGAAATGCCTCACTACTTCTTCTATAAGATTCACACTATTATCAGTTAGAATCTCACACAGTATTTCATAGTTAATATAGATCTCATTGTATAGAAACTTTATCACTATCTTCTCTATCATCTCTGAAACTGCTTTCATAACTGATCAGCTAGTAGCATAGTCAATAACAGTGATTATTCAATGATTTTCATTTGATATTTGTGATAATATGTCTATGAGATTTATCTCTTATTATTCAAACAGTTGTATCATACACTTCATCTGATGTTATACTTTCTCATATTCTAATTCTTTCTTAGATTCTTTTACAACCTGATAATTCAGACACTTGTAAGTATATATCTGAATGTTCTTAGTCATGCTTGATTAGTACACTCTTGATTTGAGTATACTCATGAGTTTAGAGCTTTCTAAGTGACTGAATTCCTTGTACATGTAAGTCACTAAGTCACATTTAAATGAATGTTCTAGATAGAGAGCTTCTATATATTCTAGATTGTAATAAAGTATAATATTGTTTTTCAATTTTCTCAGCTTGAAGTTCAGAAGTATCTCTTCTACTACTTTTATAAGACACTTGTTATTCAATATCTTATCATTCTTCAAGTAGAAGATCATTGTGTTCACTCATTCTGATTTCTTGTATTTTCTCAGTATATTTAATATGAACTTCTCTTATATCTGATTCACAGAATCCTCACTTATGAAATCAGATCTGTAACTGATTATATCAGATATCACAGCATCTGATCTCTTTCAGTATTTAATATATAGATTATATACTTGAAACTTCGAGATTCAACATACTAAGCATTTGAAAGATTTTATCATTAATTGTAGATAGATAAGGCTTTTATAATTTATAATCACTGTTGTTATATGTCTGTTGTTGATATATCTATTTCATAACATTAGCATGTGCTTGATCACTAGTAATTTCTTTTCATATACTGAATAATTGAGCTCAGCATCTGATAGTTTTCTATTATTATACACTATCAGATGCAGCTTGCTGTTCTTATTCATCTGTAGAAGAGTGTCTTCAATAGCTCATTTAAATACATTCATCTCAATATAGAAAGGTTTATCACAATCTGATTAAATAAGCACTGAAAATGTTATTATATATTCTCTCAGTGTGAGAAAAGTCTTCTCACACACAGCATTTCAGATAATTGAATAAAACTTCTTCTTTCACAGATTTGTCTCTATTTCTCTTAAGAGATCTGAGAGTGATACAGATATTTATACAAAATTCTTGATAAATCTGCAGTAATATGAGATTAACTCAAGAAACTGTTGTACATAATATATATTTCTCAGTCATAATCAATTCACTATAACATTCAATTTCTTCAAAATGAGATATATACAGTCATCACTCACTGCATATTCTATAAACTACAACTCTTTCATTTTAAACACATACTTTGTTGATTTGATATAGAGCTTATACTCTGTCAGAGTTGTAAGCACTTTATCAAGATACTTCAGATATTCATTATATAGATTTGAAAAGACTAGAATATTATCAAGATATATAAGATATGAGGTTTTATTCTATTTATAAAGAATCATATTCATCATCATTTGACAGATAATAGATGCATTTATCAGATTAAATAATATTACTAGAAATTTGAACTTCTCTCATTACATATTAAATGCAGTTCACAGAACTGACAGTTTATTTATACAGATCTGTCAGTATTCTGAGAGAAGATTGATTTTTAATAGATATCAGGTATTTTTAACTGTATTCAACTGTTATTGAATTCATGATAGTGAATATTCATTCTTAATTATAAGCTTATTGAGTGCTTAATAATCAATACACATTTATCACTTCTCATCTGTCTGTTTCATAAATAGAACTGAAAAGTCTTATATACTTGATAAGAATTGTATAAGATCACATTCTAGAAGGTTCATAATCTGATACTTCTATTCTTTAAGATGCATTTGTGACAGAAGATACACATTCTGATTGACTGATTTCACATCTCTCATGTTAATCTTATGTACAAATTCTCATTTCAGTGATAATTCTGATGAAACATCTGTTCAGAAGATCATCTCATGCTTCTTCAGAAGCTTCTTCATACACTTGTTCTTCTGCATATTCTTTATCTTGATTTTCTTCACTTCTGAGTTCTGTATGATGTACAGAATGCTTTCAGATGAGATCTTGTAAATCATTCTCTTTACTTATTAATACATAAGCAGATTTAACTCTTCTATATCAGAGATGTGAAATGTTCTTCTTATATCAGTTAATAGAATCATATGAACTGTTTTCTTCTTATCAGTTAACTACATATAATATGTACATCATTGAATCTACAGATTGAACCTTTAAAATCAATTAAGTTTAAGAATAAGATTGTATTTCATGTTCTGCAGCTCTTATACTTAAATATAGCAAGATCATTCTCTGAAGTGTAAGAGAACTCTTACTCTTACAGATGATATTAAATATTAATTATCAGATAATCTTATATATCAGAAATTCTTCACTCAGCAGATTTCTTTCAGTCTTCAGATTATATAATCACTAATATATTATATAGAAGCTTCTATATTCACTAACACTTTTACAGTCATCTCTCAATTTCTACTCAAGTGCTTTTTATATATTAACATTTTAGATCTTAAGATATTGAGATAAGTATCTGCTTTATCATTCTCATCTGTATCTCATTCAGAAGCCTGCTTTCTCTTGACATTCATAGAATTCAGAGAGTCATCTAACACAGACATCTCTTTCACTTTGAAAACTTTTCATAGAATATCAGTGAGTGTCTCTGAGCTCACTGATTCTACTAGTTTTTTAACTCTCTTACTTCTCTTGACTGTGTATACTGTGTGCAATCTTTTATATCATGATTTTAATATTCACAGTTGAAGCAAGCTCAATACTTATAATATCAAGATTTTCACTCAGTAAATTTCTTTTTCAGAAGATTCAGCACTTTAGCAATGATATTCAAATCTAGATTTATCATATTCAGGTGTGTGACTTGTGTTATTAAAGTCTGATGATCTAGTCTTCACTGAGATATACTCAATTGCAGTATTGTCTATTACAATTGACTCACTTATTCTCATATAATGAGAATATTGTATACTTCTTTCACTATATCTGATTACAAGATTAAGCATTTTCATTTCACTCTTAACTCAGATGTAAGATCATGAATGAAGATCTGTAAACAGAAAGATATTGAAAGCTCTTTATTTAATGTGAGATAGTATAAACTGAAGTATATAAAGTATGATATAAGATCACTTACTTATCTGCACTCAGTGAAGTATTTATAACACTTATCTTATATATTCACTTTCTCAAAGTTATGTAAGATTCATTTGAAAAACTCATTTCATATTCATGAGAATGAATATCATTTCAAGTTTGTGACATTTATCTGTTCATCAGTTATTTATAATGACTTCACTTTTTCACATAGAAACACAGCAGATCTTAAGACTTGTTGAAATTTCATTGACTGTCTGTCTGTGAGTTCATATTCAATTCAATAATATAATTGCATCTGACTTAGTCAGCTGATTACAGCATTATTTTTTCAGTTATCATTGAAGCTTAATGACTACAGCAGATCTTCTGACTTGATATATTTCATGTTCAGATTCTTATTCTACACAGTAGTCTCAGATAGTGTGTACACTTCTGAAGAGATCATGAATAATCATGATAAGATCTTCAGATTCAGTATAGTTATCTGTCTGTATAAACATTCAATTTCTCACTGCAGATCTAAGACCTGATTTTCTCTATTCTTATTAATAATAGTAATTGCATCAGTGAAGCTCTTCATAGTGAATGTTTAATTCACAGTAAATGTCAATTATTGTTTAACTTCTGTCTTAGCCTGCCACTGCATACACAAGGCCTTGATTTTGTTTAGAATTCTCATACATGTACAGAGCTTCAATTTCAGTTCAGCAGTCTCAGTCACTTTTCTTACTACTTTAAGTAAACTCTCTGAGAGGTTCTGCATATCTTTCAGTTCAGATAGCAGAGAAGAGTGTTCATATTGACTAGAGAAGATGTTCATTTCAGTGGTTTCTCATTGATTATACAATGTCTATCATTATATTGCTATATTATTATATGATTTCTATTATCATCATATAACTTCAGTGATGATTATCTCTCTTTTATTCTTCTGAGTAGAGAGCAGTCTTCTTTGAATCTGGTTCATCACTCTCATTCCTTTTCTCACATCTCATCTGTTTGCATACATGGCATTCATCTGAGTATGGAGTTTTTCTTCAACAAGCAGAGCAGTATCAATCAGATGCTCTTTTACTCATCACTTTTTATACACTATCTTTTGAGGCATTTTAGAACCACACTGGCATTATAACTATAAATTACTTCATAGATGGAATTATCACACTCTGAAGAAGCCTGCACTTCTCACCAGTTTTTAGACATGCTATCAGATGTGATTCAAAGGTTGCTTAAGCCAGTATACAATTACAGGCGTACGCCGGCTTCTTATATACATTATCTAAATTAATTAGTGGCCGCTAGGGCCCCCCTTTACATTCATAAGCGTGTTCGGAAGCGGCCGCGTTATTATCCGGCGGTCGTACGTTCTTCCGAACCACAAAAGCTCTGTTTTACAGACTTTGAAAAAGTTCAGTGAAATTATCTTGATTATTTCATCAACCTTGAACTTCATAATCAGCTACGGAGATAATACAGACTATGTATAACTGTCTCATAGTCTGAAAGAATAGACCTCTCTCAGTATTTAATAGTCTGATTACACTATTCAGTAGTCTCTCTGTCTTGATGATTCTTTGTTGAATATAATATTTAAAATTCAACTTGAAGTTTAACCATACTTCTAGTTATTTGACATTCAAACTGGGTTTAATCTCTTTATTCAAAGGAGTTAGACTTAGTTCTTTCTCATTGAATCTGGGAAAAAAGTGAATTAACTCAGTTGTCAACTGATCATGTGACTGTGTCTGAGATC
The DNA here is from genome assembly GCF_000003855.2 of Blastomyces gilchristii SLH14081. NCBI lineage: Eukaryota > Fungi > Ascomycota > Eurotiomycetes > Onygenales > Ajellomycetaceae > Blastomyces > Blastomyces gilchristii. The sequence continues at coordinate 571,966 of NW_003101673.1, forward strand.
AGAACCAGAATTTTTAATAGTCTTATTATCAATTTGACTGATCACATTACACAGTTTTAAGATTAGATAGTAGTCTCATACTGTCTCAGTGAGACTTACTATCTACTCTTATTACATTTTTCAAATGAGATCATGATTTTCACTTCTCAATTTAAATTATTTTTATTGCTTTAAATGACTTTAAATCTCATTTAAGTGTTATCAAAAAGTGTTACTTTTTAGAAAATTAAAAAGAGTCTAAAAGAAACCTTAAAAGGTCTAAAAATAGTAACTTTATATCAAGAATAAAACTAGATGAAATCAAATGAGATCACTCTCACATTTTTTCCAAGTCATGGTTTCATTTTGAGATCTGATATATAGTCACTTTGCATGTTTTTTTAATGATTAGTCCCAGCGGGATTCATGTCAAAAAATGTATGAAATCAGATTAAATGAGATCAAATGTGAAATTCATGATTTCAGCGGCTAGTCTACTCAGTTTTATTCATATTAAATTGAATTAGATTGATATCTGCTCTAACAAAGATTTTCTTTGTTGCTTTTTCAATTACTTCTAAATTCTCTTTGATTGTCTTTGAACTGTAGAGTAGATTAATATTATCTACATAACTTGAAGATCTCACTATTTTCATCTCTCTATTCTTGAATAGATATGCAGTGTATATTGCAAATAAAACAGATGAGATTGAACATTCTTACAATACTTCTATTTTTATCTCAGTCTTATCTTGTTTCATTTCATCAAAGAATAGTTGTATAATTCTTTTAGATATAAAACAGTTAACTCATTTTATTAGACAAAGTGTCAGTTTTAACATCTTCATAGTTTGCATCATCTTAGACTTTGAAACATGATTAAATGCACCTTTTATATCAATAAAAACTGCAGTTGAGACCAGGTCTTCATGCTTTACTACTTGAATATTATAAACAACTGAAAGAACAGTGTTAATTGCAGAACATTGTTTTCTATCTCTCATTTATTTATTAAATAGAAGAGAATCACTAATAGAGCTTATAAAAGATAATCTAGTAGCTATTATCTTTTGTAGAATTCTTTTCAAACAGTTCAACAGAGATATTACTATATATAACTTAGAAATTGAAGTTTTTCTATTAGGTTTTGCAAGGATTACTTCAGTAGCTTCTCTTCAGCATTCAGAATGATAATCATTTTTTAAGAGATTGAAAAAGAGCTCAAAATATTCATTTTAAGTAGAAATATATGTTTTGAATAATTAAGTGATTGATTGAATCAGACCCTGTAGCAGTTTTAATTGAACTTGAGAATATAACTGACTCTAGTTTATCATGTGTAACCTCAGATCATTCTCAGTTATTTTCATCAATATATTTATTAAATGACATATTCTTCTCTTCTTAATATGATGAGTTTGAAAGAGAATTCTTATAAAAGCTTGACACTTTTTCTCAAAAGAGTTTGCTGTATATGATTCATTCTGAAATTCATATTCTAAGATTAAAAGCTTTGCTACACTTCTTGTTTTAGTATAGTTGAAGGCTTTAAAAACTTCTTTTTCTTATACTTCTTTAAGAAATTTGTTTCAGTAGTCTGTTTTGACTCTTTTAATATCTGAAAAATACTCATTTTGAATAGCTTTGAACTCTTCATCAGGTATTAAGTTATTCTTTCAATCTCTCTTAGCAGTAACTAATTATTTTCTTTTAGAAGTGATATTCTCATTTCATCAAGATTTAAAATACTTAGAAGACTTTTTCTTTGAAATATTTTCTTTAATACTTGTTAGAAGAATAGATGTAATCAGCTTTACTCTATTCTTAAGCATTTTATTTGAGATATCTTGACTCTGATTTCAATAGAGCTCACTCTGCTTTTTAGATTTCAGCTGTTTTACACTTTCTTTAACTGCTTTTCAATCTGCTTTTTCAAAGTTATACTGATTAGAGAGAAGAGGATTTTCACTTCTTTATTTTTCACTCAGTTTAATATTAAATTGAATGATCTCATAATCTGATTCTGAGGTCTCATTTGAATTAATAAACCAGTTTATAAGTCTTTTTTTAATTAGATTTTGTAATATGAAAGTTTGATCTATAATAGATTTCTGTTTCATATCTTTTCTAAAGAATGTTTGTTGATCAGATTTGTTAACTAAATCTATTGAATATTTAAAAGTGTATTTAATCAGTTTATCTGCTCTTACTGCTCTTCTGCATTCTGAGTTTTATCAGAAATGATGTGTATTGAAGTCTTCTATAATTATAGAGTTTTTTAAGAGAGTTATATTTAAAAATTCTCTGTCAATTGTTCAGATATTGTTGTTTTCTTTCAATGACTTTTCATTATAGATATTTATGAGTTGAATAGTATCAAACTTATTCTCTTTATCTATAATATTACTCACTAGAATATTAAAGTCAGATATAATATCAAATCTCAGATTAAATTGATATCTTAATCTTTTTCTCTTATAAATCACTACTCTTGATTTTATCTCAGATTTTTCAGGTAGAAAGTAGTAATAGCTTGAATGAGAAATAATGTACTTTTACTCAGCATCAAAGTTTGATTCTTGCAAAGTTAACTTTTTATTCAAATACAATCTGAAGATAAGACTAAATGCAATTTGAGTTTCTATTCACATTGTTTTGAATAAATGTGATTTTTGAAGAGTATTTAAACTTTTTTTATTGTTTTTATTGTATATTCATACTAAAAGAGAGTGAAGATAGAGTAGAATCTAATCACTAGCATCAGATAGTAAATTATAACTATTATGAAAAGCAGAAATCTCAACTACTTAGACTGACTGCTGAGATCATGAATTTCATGTTTAGTCTCATTTAATTTGATTTCATACATTTCTTGACATGAATCCCGCTGGGACTAATCATTAAAAAAACATGCAAAGTGACTATATATCAGATCTCAAAATGAAATCATAACTTAGAAAAATTAAGAAAGTGATCTTATTTGATTTCATTTAGTATCATTCTTGGCATAAAGTGACTATTTTTAGACATTTTAAGGTTTTTTTAGACTATTTTTAATTTTTAAAAAAGTAACACTTTTTGATAACACTCAAATGAGATTTAAAGTCATTTAAAGCCATAAAAATACTTTAAATTGAGAAGTGAAAATCATGATCTTATTTGAAAAATGTGATAAGAGTAGACAGTAAGTCTCACTGAGACAGTATAAGACTACTATCTAATGTTAAAACCAGGTAATGAGATTAGTTGAATTGATAATGAGATCATCAAATATTCTAGTTCTGATCTCAGACACGGTCACACGGTCAGTCTACAACTACTTACATTCTATCTAGTTTATCATCAGAGTCATTTCTCAATTCTCTAATCTTAACAGATGTTTAAGAATTCAAATTCTGTTTATATTTAACTGAAGAATTGAAGTTTGAAGATTTAGATAGTTAAGAGTTTCTTCTTTTTAAGCTTGCAGTTGTAGATTTACTGGCTTAACTTTTCTCTTCAGTTTTAGATTTACTTTAAGCTTTATCTTTTCTTCAGTTCTTCTGAGTTCTTGAAGTAAATATATATTCTTTTGAGCTAGATGCATATTTTTCTTTGCAATTGAAGTATTTAAGCAGAATATATTAACATATTTCATCTCTTTTTAAGTATGTTTCACATTTATACTCACTAGTTTTATGATCTCTAGCACAGAATGCGCATTTTGAGTATCTGAAATAAGAGATTACAAAGTGTTCATATCTCTAACAGTTTGAACACTGTGTTTGATAATAGAAATGCTTTAATTTCTAAGTCATATAGAGTAATATCTCTGTTGAACTGTTTGGGAAAAATTCTAGAAAAGATAATAGCTACTAGATTATCTTTTATAAGCTTTATTAGTGATTCTCTTCTATTTAATGAACAAATGAGAGGTAGAAAACAATGTTCTGCAATTGACACTGTTCTCTCAGTTATTCATGATGTTCAAGTAGCAAAGCATGAAGGCCTGGTCTCAACTGCAGTTTTTATTGATATAAAAGGTGCATTTGATCATGTTTCAAAGTCTAAGATGATTCAAACTTTGAAGATGTTAAAACTGTCACTTTCTCTAATAAAATGAGTTAATTATTTTATGTTTAACAGAATTATACAACTATTCTTTGATGGAAGAAAACAAGATAAAACTGAGATAAAAATAGAAGTATCACAAGAATCTTCAATCTCATCTGTTTTATTTACAATATATACTGCATATCTATTCAAGAATAGAGAGATGAAAATAGTGAAATCTTCAAGTTATGTAGATAATATTGATCTACTCTACAGTTCAAAGACAATCAAAGAGAATTTAGAAGTGATTGAGAAAGCACTCAAGAAAATCTTTGTTAAAGCAGATATCAATCTAATTCAATTTAATATGAATAAAACTGAGTTAATTCACTTTTTTCTCAGATTTAATGAGAAAGAACTAAGTCTAACTCTTTTAAATAAAGAGATTAAACTCAGTTTGAATGTCAAATGACTAGAAGTATGGTTAAACTCTAAGTTGAATTTTAAATATCATATTCAATAAAGAATTATCAAGACAGAGAGACTACTGAATAGTATAATCAGACTATTAAATACTGAGAGAGATCTATTCTTTCAGACTATGAGATAGTTATACATAGCCTGTATTATCTCAGTAGCTGATTATAGAGTTCAAGTTTGATGAAACAATCAAGATAATTTCACTGAACTCTTTCAAAGTCTATAAAACAGAGCTTTGAGAAGAATTCTGAAAGCATTCAAATCATCTTCTATTAAAATGATGAAAATTGAAGCTTCAATTCCACCTTCTGCTATTCAATTTGAAAAGGCCTGTATGAACTATGCTCTGAGAGTCATGAAGATAAGCTCAAATCATATAATCAGAGAAAGAGTCTCTTCTTCATTTTCATCAGTTAACTCAGGAAATGAACTGAATTGAAATAGATTTCTTGATTGAAATGAGAATAATGCTTTAAAGAAATGCTCTCTCAACTGTATAGATTATATTCACTGATTAAAAATCAATTTTCTTTATTAAATGTTGAGAAAATTGATCATGAGAAGATATCTCTCTGAAGAAAAAAGCTGAAATCTCTTATAGACTTATAAATAAGTGAACTATCTAAAGAGAGAGAATATGAACAGTATTTGAAGAAGATCTCTACAATCAATATAAAAGACTCTATTCTGATTTATTCAGATGACTCAAAAAATGAGAATTTAAATAGATTAGATGCAGACATTGCTTATACTGAAGATAATATCAATTTTATCTCAGATTTCTGGAATTTAGACTGTGAATCTGAAGTCTTTGATGCTGAACTATTTACAATAGTGAAAGCTTTCAAACTCATTGAAATAAAATCTCATAAAAGAGGAAATAGTTTGAAAGAGACATGAATATTCTCTGATAGTCAAGCTGCTTTAAAAAGACTTAGAAAAAGTCAGATTCATAATGATCAAATGAATCTTAAACTGATTTTAAACTCTGTTTTGAAAATTCAAAAGAAAAGAATATTAAAACTGATAATTCATCTACATTGAGTTTCTGCTTATATGAATATTCATGACAATGAATTGACTGATTCAGCTGTAAAAAAGAGTTCAGAATTAAGCAGATCTATTTAAAAAACAGTGTTCTGATTCTTCATAAAGAGAAAGATAAAAGAATCTTGTTTAAACAAGTGAAATGAAAGCTGGCAGAAACAAAAGAAGAGCATACATTATTCAAGATTTGAGACAAAATCAAAGTGAAAATCTTGTTCAATTAAATGTAAAAAGAAAATATTCTCATCTATAATTCAGCTGAAACTAGAACATGATTATTTCAAATCCTATATACAAAGATTTAATGATAGATTTGATTCAACAGAGTGCTCATTCTGCAATGCAAATGAAAATCCTGAGTATATTGTAATGCATTGTGCATTATACAATAGTCTCAGAGTCAGATTAAAGAAGATGTATGATTTAAATCAATTAAATATATGATTCTTATTCTCAACTGAGACAGGAATTAAATACTTAATAGACTTTCTATCAGAAACTCAAGCAGCAATAAGAAAATGACTGAATTCAGAAGTATCTGAATATGAAGAGACAGAAATTGATTAGATATAGTCTGTTAAAACAGCTATACACTATCTTTTAATAATTTTATTTTCTTATAGTCTCTCTTTACTGTACTTATTTCTTTCTGTTCTTTTCTATCTATCTATTTAATATGTCTATCTTTAAGACTATGTTCTCTTTTCCTTTGTCATGATATTTTCAAATGGTTTCAAAGTATCAGAAGTTGTTGAAATACTGCAATTTATAAACAGTTTGTGTATTCTGAGCTGGAATTTTCTGATTTTACATATCTGAAATTGATAAATGTATAATAGTTGACTCTATAGATATAGGAAAAACCCTGAGAACTAAAGGTTCTCAGGTAGATGTCATAGTCTCTAACTGCATACATCTATAATTGAAGAATAATAATAATAATAATAATAATAATAATAATAATAACACTGTGTTTGAGCTTTGAGATTCATTTTTGAGTCTTTGTATTCATGAACTCTCATTTTCAAATCTGTTACTCTTACTTCAGAGATTCTTGATTGTTCAAGTATTTTTATATATACTAGAACAGAGACATTTCTTCTGCTTTATCTGAACTTAATTGAATTTAGTCATACAGGCTCTTTTCTCAGTTGAATAGAATTGTATTCTTCTAATATATTTTTGAGAAGTAGTATTTCTTTCTCACAGTCAAAAATTTCAACTGAAATATCATGAAGAATGAATTTATCTCACTTTTTATCTCTCTTAGATAGAATTGTTGTATTTAACAGAGATTCTATTACTAATTTTCAGAGATTCTTATTCTGAATGAGGAATTCTACACTAAATTCAGACATTGTAGTCAGAATAATGAAATTTTCAAAGAAAGATAACTCAATTGAAGCTATAACTGATTTTTGAACTTTAATATCAGTTATTAACTGAGAAAAGAACTGCTGATTAATTTCATTTCTAATTCTGAAAATGAGATTTGAGTTTAGCTTGTTTCTTTGTAAGATCTTCTAATTTGAGACTTTGAGAATAAGTCTTCTATTTCTGAAGATTTGAATATTTTTCTCTTTTTACATTTTTTTCTCTTCTTTTCTATGAACAGAGATCTGAGTAATATTCTTCTCAGTTTTCTCAGAATTTTGAGCAGATTTTACAATAGCAGGTTTAGAGACAGCAGATTCTGCTGCTTAAGTGTATATTTTCTTCTAATTTAAAGAAGAAGAAGAAGAAGTAGAAGATAAAGAAAACTCAGTGCTTATATTAGAAGTTTTCAATGTTTTTTAAACTGTGTTTGAAATTCCAAGTTTGAACTTGATCATCTCTTATAGTTGTCTAGTCTGAGTATGAAGAATTAACAGAACTTCTTCATTCTTCTCACTCAGACACTGTTTTTCAAAAATCTTACTTACTTTTTTAAGTTTCTGTATTTCAAGAACTTATTATTTCTCTATTTCTTTCTTCTTTCTTCTCTTCAGAATTTCAATCTCAGAAATAGCATCTGAGAAAACATCTTTTTTCACATTAACTAAGTATAATTTTGAACTCATTTTACTCACTGAATGAAAAGTTGATCAGACTGTTTCAATTGAGAGATTTATCAGTCTATTTTCAAATGAAAAGTTGATCAGACTGTTTCAATTGAGAGGTTTATTAATCTATTTTCAAATGAAAATGTGGCGGGCTGCGCCCGATCAATCATATAGACCATTCCGTTACACTCCACAGATTCCTACCGCTCCGATTCTCGGTCGCCGATCCTCGGCTGAAAACCTACGGAATTTCTATTCTTCCGCCCCGAAGCTTCACTGTGTACAAAAACCCCTATTCTTCCGCTCTGAAGTTTCACTGTGTACACCACCACATACATGTATAAATATTCACTTCAATCACTGATTTCCATACTTTCTCTTTCTTTCCTTCTCTAATGTTTTTCTCTTTATTATATAAGATCTATCAATATCATATCAATCTATTTGATGTAAGTCTCTTATACTAGAAAAACATTCATCATCTTCTTATTAGAAATGATTATTCATTGAGAAGATATCTGAACATGTAACATGTGTAAGAAATAGAGAAACAGTTATTCAGTTAAGTAGATATTAAGTTCTCAGATAGAAGCTTACTTATCAGTCACTCTAACTCTGTTATTATTATTATTATTATTCTTCAATTATAGATGTATGCAGTCAGAGACTATGATATCTACCTGAGAACCTTTAGTTCTCAGGGTTTTTCCTATATCTATAGAGTCAACTATTATACACTTATCAATTTCAGATATGCAAAATCAGAAAATTCCAGCTCAGAATACAAAAACTGTTTATAAATTGCAGTATTTTAACACCTATTAATACTTTGAAATCATTTGAAAATATCATGACAAAGGAAAAGAGAACATAGTCTTAAAGATAGACATATTAAATAGATAGATAGAAAAGAACAGAAAGAAACAAGTACAGTAAAGAGAGACTATGACAAAATAAAATTATTAAAAGATAGTGTATAGCTGTTTTAACAGACTATATCTAATCAATTTTCATCTCTTCATATTCAGATACTTCTGAGTTGAGTCATTTTCTTATAGCTGCTTGAGTTTCTGATAGAAAGTCTATTAAGTATTTAAGTCCTGTCTCAGTTGAGAATAAGAACCTTATATTTAATTGATTTAAATCATACTTCTTCTTTAATCTGACTCTGAGACTATTGTATAATGCACAATGTATTACAATATACTCAGAATTCTCATTTGTATTACAGAATGAGCACTCTGTTGAATCAAATCTATCATCAAATCTTTGTATATAGAATTTAAAATAATCATGTTCTAGTTTTAACTGAATTATAAATGAGAATATTTTCTTTTTGCATTTAATTGAACAAGATTTCCACTTTGATTTTATCTCAAATCTTGAATAATGTATGCTCTTCTTTTATTTCTGCCAGCTTTCATTTCACTTATTTAAACAAGATTCTTTTATCTTTCTCTTTATGAAAGATCAGAACACTGTTTTTTGAATAGATCTGCTTAATTCTGAACTCTTTTTTGCAGCTGAATTAGTCAATTCATTGTCATGAATATTCATATGAGCAGGAACTCAATATAGATGAATTATCAGTTTAGATATTCTTCTCTTTTGAATTTTCAAAACAGAGTTTAAAATCAGGTCAAGATTCATTTGATTATTATAAATCTGACTATTTCTAAGTCTTTTTAAAGCAGCTTGACTATCAGAGAATATTCATGTCTCTTTTAAACTATTTCCTCTTTTATAAGATTTTATTTCAATGAGTTTGAAAGCTTTCACTATTACAAATAGTTCAGTATCAAAGACTTCAGATTCATAGCCTAAATTTCAGAAATCTGAGATAAAATTGATATTATCTTCAGTATAAGCAATGCCTGCATCTAATCTATTCAAATTCTCATTTTTTGAGCTATCTGAGTAAATAAGAATAGAGTCTTTTATATTGATTGTAGAGATCTTCTTTAAATACTGTTTATATTCTCTCTCTTTAGATAGTTCACTTATTTATAAGTCTATGAGAGATTCCAGCTTTTCTCTTCAGAGAGATATCTTCTCATGATCAATTTTCTCAATATTTAATGAAGAAAATTGATTCTTAATAAGTGAGTATAGTCTATACAGTTGAGAGAGCATTTTCTTTAAAGTATTATTCTCATTTCAATCAAGAAATCTATTTCAATTCAGTTCATTTCCTGAGTTAACTGATGAAAATGAAGAAGAGACTCTTTCTCTGATTATATGATTTAAGCTCATCTTTATGACTCTCAGAGCATAGTTCATACAGGCCTTTTCAAATCAAATAGCAGAAGATGAAATTGAGGCTTCAATTTTCATTGCTTTAATAGAAGATGATTTGAATACTCTCAGAATTCTTCTCAAAGCTCTGTTTTATAGACTTTGAAACAGTTCAGTGAAGTTATCTTGATTATTTCATCAAACTTGAACTTCATAATCAGCTACTGAGGTAATACAGGCTATGTATAACTGTCTTATAGTCTGAAAAGATAGACCTCTCTCAGTATTTAATAGTCTGATTATACTATTCAGTAGTCTCTCTGTCTTGATGATTCTTTGTTGAATATAATATTTAAAATTCAACTTGAAGTTTAATCATACTCCTAGTCACTTGACATTCAAACTGGGTTTAATCTCTTTATTTAGAAGAGTTAGACTTAGTTCTTTCTCATTAAATCTGGAAAAAAAGTGAATTAACTCAGTTTTATTCATATTAAATTGAATTAGATTGATATCTGCTCTAATAAAGATTTTCTTTACTGCTTTCTCAATCACTTCTAAATTCTCTTTGATTGTTTTTGAACTGTAGAGTAGATCAATATCATCTATATAACTTGAAGATCTCACTATTTTCATCTCTCTATTCTTGAATAAATATGCAGTGTATATTGCAAATAAAACAGATGAAATTGAAGATTCTTGTGATACTTCTATTTTTATCTCAGTTTTATCTTGTTTTCTTTCATCAAAGAATAGTTGTATAATTCTTTTAGACATGAAACAATCAACTCATTTTATTAGAGAAAGTGACAGTTTTAACATCTTCAAAGTTTGAATCATCTTAGACTTTGAAACATGATCAAATACATCTTTTATGTTAATAAAAACTGCAGTTGAGACCAGGCCTTCATACTTTGTTACTTGAATATTATGAATAACTGAGAGAACAGTGTCAATTTCAGAACATTGTTTTCTATCTTTCATTTATTCATTAAATAGAAGAGAATCACTAATAGAGCTTATAAAAGATAATCTAGTAGCTATTATCTTTTCTAGAACTTTTCTTAAACAGTTCAACAGAGATATTACTCTATATAACTTAGAAACTGAAGCTTTTCTATTAGGTTTTATAAGAATTACTTCAGTAACTTCTCTCCAGCATTCAGAATGATAATCATTTCTTAAGAGATTGAAAAAGAGCTCAAAATATTCATTCTTCAAGTAGGAATATGTGTTTTGAATAATTTAATAATTAATTGAATCAGACTCTATAGCAGTTTTAATTGAACTTGAGAATATTGCTGACTCTAGTTCATCACATGTAAGCTCAGGCCATTCCCAGTTATTTTCATCAATATATTCATGAAATGACATATTCTTCTCTTCTAAATGTGATGAGTTTTGAAAGAGAATTCTTATAAAAGCTTGACATTTTCCCTCAAAAGAGTTTGCTGTATATAATTCATTCTGAAATTCATATTCTAAGATGGAAAGCTTTGCTACACTTCTTGTTTTAGTATAGTTGAAGGCTTTAAAGACTTCTTTTTCTTATGCTTCTTTAAGAAATTTATTTCAGCAATCTGTTTTGACTTTTTTAATATCTGAAAAATATTCATTTTGATTAGCTTTGAACTCTTTATCAGATATTAAGTTATTCTTTCACTCTCTCTTAGCAGTGACTAATTGCTTTCTTTTAGAAGTGATATTCTTATTTCATCAAGATTTGAAATACTCAGAAGACTTTTTCTTTGAAATATTTTCTTCAATACTTGTTAGAAGAATAGATGTAATCAGCTTTACTCTATTCTCAAGCATTTCATTTGAGATATCTTGACTTTAATTTCAATAAAGCTCACTCTGTCTTTCAGATTTCATCTATTTTACTCTTTCTTTAACTGCTTTTCAATCAGCTTTTTCAAAGTTATACTGATTAGAGAGAAGAGGATTTTCACTTCTTTATTTTTCACTCAGTTCAATATCAAATTGAATGATCTCATAATCTGATTCTGAGGTCTCATTTGAATTAATAAACCAGTTTATAAGTCTTTTTTCAATTAGATTTTATGACATGAAAGTTAGATCTATAATAGATTTCTGTTTCATGTCTTTTCTAAAGAATGTTTGTTGATCAGACTTGTTAACTAAATCTATTAAATACTTAAAAGTTCATTCAATCAGTTTATCTGCTCTTACTGCTCTTGTGCACTCTGAGTTTCATCAGAAATGATATGCATTGAAGTCTTCTGCAATTATAGAGTTTTTTAAGAGAGTTATATTCAAAAATCCTCTATTAATTATTCAGATATTGTTGTTTTCTTTCAATGACTTTTCATTATAGATATTTATAAGTTGAATAGTATCAAACTCATTCTCTTTATCTATAATATCACTCACTAGAATATCAGAGTCAGATATGATATCAAATCTCAAATTAAATTAATATCTTGATCTTTTTCTTTCATAGATCACTACTCTTGATTTTATCTCAGATTTTTCAGAAAGAAAGTAGTAATAGCTTGAATGAGAAATAATATACTTTTACTCAGTATCAAAGTTTGGTTCTTGAAGAAGTACAAAGTCAACTTTTTATTCAAATACAATCTGAAGATAAGAATAAATACAATTTGAGTTTCTATTCACATTATTTTGAATAAATGTGATTTTTGAAGAGTTTTTAAACTTTTTTTATTATTTTTGTTGTATATTCATACTAAGAGAGAGTAGAGATAAAGTAGAATCTAATCTGTATCATCAGATAGTAGATTATAACTATTTTGAAAAGTAGGAATTTCAACTGCTTGCATTATATCTAGTTTATCACCAGAGTTATTTCTTAATTCTCTAATCTTAACAGGAGTTTGAGAATTCAAATTCTATTTACACTTAGCTGAAGAGTTAAAGTTTGAAGATCTAAATAGTGAAGAATTTCTTCTTTTTAAGCTTGCAGTTGTAGATTTACTAGCTTGACTTTTCTCTTCAGTTTTAGATTTACTTTGAGCTTCATCTTTTCTCCAGTTCTTCTGAGTTCTTGAAGTAAATACACATTCTTTTGAGCTAGATGCATGTTTTTCTTTGCAATTGAAGCACTTAAGCAGAGTATATTGATATATTTCATCTCTTTTTAAGCATGTTTCATATTTATGCTTACTAGTTTTGTGATCTCTAGCACAGAATGTATATTTTCAGTCTCTGAAATAAGAGATTGCAAAGTATTCATATCTTTGATAGTTTGAACACTGTGTTTGAGCTTTGAGATTCATTCTTGAGTCTTTGTATTCATGAACTCTCATTTTCAAATCTGCTACTCTTACTTCAGAGATTCTTGATTATTCAAGTGTCTTTGTATACACTAGAACAGAGGCATTTCTTCTACTCTATCTGAACTTAATTGAATTAAGTCATACAGACTCTTTTCTCAGTTGAATAGAATTATACTCTTTCAATTCATTTTTGAGAAGTAGCATTTCTTTTTCACAGTCAAAGATTTTAACTGAAATATCATGAAGAATGAATTTATCTCACTTTTCATCTCTCTCAGATAGAATTATTGTGTTTAACAGAGATTCTACTGCTGACTTTCAGAGATTCTCATTCTGAATAAGGAATTCTGTACTAAATTCAGACATTGTGATCAGAATGATGAAGTTTTCAAAGAAGAATGACTCAATTAAAGCTATAACTGATTTTTGAACTTCAATATCAGTTATTAACTGAGAAAAGAACTGCTGATTGATTTCATTTCTAATTCTGAAAATAAGGTTTGAGTTTAGCTTATTTCTCTGCAATATATTCTGATTTGAGACTTTGAGAATAAGTCTTCTATTTCTGAAGATTTAAAGATTTTTCTCTTTTTACATTTTTTTCTTCACTCTTCTATCAATAGAAGTATGAGCAGTATTCTTCTCAGTTTTCTCAGAATTTTGAGCAGATTTTGAGATAGCAGATTTAGAGATAGCAGATTTAGAGACAGCAGATTCAGCTGCTTGAGCATATGTTTTCTTCTGATTTAAAGAAGAAGAAGAAGAAGAAGTAGAAAAGAAAGAAGAGCAAACTGAAGAGTCAGTGATTGTATTAGAAATTTTCAAAGTTTTTTGAACTGTGTTTGAAATTTCAAGTTTGAACTTGATCACTTTCTGTAGTTGTCTAGCCTGAGTATGAAGAATTAACAGAACTTCTTCATTCATCTCACTCAGACACTGCTTTTCAAGAATTTTACTTACTTTTTCAAGTTTCTGTATTTTAAGAACTTGTTATTTCTCTATTTCTTCTTTCTTTCTTCTCTTCAGAATTTCAATCTCAGAAATAGCATTTGAGAAAGCATTCTTTTTCACATCAACTGAGTGTACTTTCGAACTCATTGTTCTTACTCAATGAAAAGTTGATCAGACTAATTCAATTAAGATATTTATTAAACTCTTTTGAAATTGAAAAAGTTGATCAGACTGTTTCAATTAAGAGGTTTCTAAGTCTGTTTTCAATTGAAAAGTTAGGTCAGACTATTTCAAAAGAAGAATAACAGACTTTTGTGTATAAAACACCTGATTTTTTTCACACTAGTTCAGTAACTAGGTTAGATTTTTGAAGAGAATCTAATAAACTAAAATTGATTTTTAAGATAAATCAGTAAAATCTTTACAATCTCTTTCTTAAGATACAGTGAGAAAAAGTATGATATTAATTGATAATAAATCAGATAATATAACAGTTTTTGAGAGAAAAACTGACAAAAAATACATCAATTTTTTGCAGAGAAATTGATTAAAACTATTCAATTTTATTCTAAATTATTCAATTCTTCTCACACAACAAGTGTGCAACTCAAATCAGTTAATAAAGAGTGTAAAAAAGAATTAAGTATTAATAAAAGCTCTTCAGTCACTGAAAAAGTAATTCTTACTTAAAAGAATATGAAATTATGACAGAAAATAACTCTGTTTTTAATTCTTTGTAAGAATATTGTATAAAATCCAGAGAAAAACATCTTACTTTTTCAAGAGAAGTAAAAAACTATTTCTAAAATCTTTTTTTTTTTTGCATTAACTGCTGTAGAAGAATGAGATAGAAACTGCTAAAATATATACTACTGTATATTCTCTATCAAGACTTTCTCTCTTCAGAGTCTTAATATTATAGAGAATATAAGTCTGTTTCTATATAATAATATAAATATTGTCAGCAGAATGTAGAGGAACTGGTTATTTATATCTCAAAATAGAAGACTTTATCAATAATTATATCAATATAGAGTTAATTCTTAAATTTAATAGAAATCTAGTGTTGCTGTTCTCAATTCCTTGCAGAATCTATTGAATATTGAGATATTAAAACTAGATTTAATATATCTCACTGTGCAGGGATCAAAGGCTCAGTCAGACCTTGAGATATACTGATTTTATAGTTGTCATGTCTGCTGATTATATATCAAGTACAGTTGCTGAGGTATCTTTTTGTACTTTTCTGTCAGGGATGGGCCAGATTGAGAGGGGTGGTACAAGGGTGAGACTTGGCATTGATGTCTAGATACACTGAAGACAGACCGCGGAGATTACACTTCAGAAGTGGTCATTGATTATGTGCTTGATATTATCACCGAGGTATCTTTTTGTATTTTTCTGCTGGGGATGGGCCAGATTAGGAAGGGCGGTACGAGGGTGGGACTTGGCATTGGTGTTTTGGAACATCAAAGATGGACAGGGTTTTCGCGGAGGTCGCTCCTCAGATATCTCCACAACTACAGATCGGGGATCTTCCAAAATCGAGAAGATTGGTGCATATGGCTAGGTCTCTTCACCTTACAATTTGTATGGCAATTTGGCCCGGGGTTGTGGTGTGGTAGGGGAGAATGGGGGATAATCCCACACAGGAGTTTCGAACGACGTCTGGTTCACATTTGGCTGGATAACTCCACCACCACACGGGGTATGCGGTCGGCGATGGGGTCAAAATGCTCGTATGATCGAGGGCTTTTCGATGGATCTATCGGCGGGTTCTTATTCGAAAAATCGAGCGAGTTCGTGGTGGAGCGGTTGTTGTAACAGTGCATACTCTAACTCTGTAATAAGATCTTATAAAGAGAATAAGATCTTATAAAGAGAATATCAGTGAAGATCTGAGAGTTCTGACACTACAGATGTATGAGATATTCATATAATTACACTTCTTTCAATTTCATAGATATCACACATCTGATGATCAATATAATCATGTCTAACAATAGTATAAGAGAACTCTCAAACATGAGTATAGATGCAGTGTCACAGTGACTCTGAGTAATGTTGAAATTACAATAATAATAAATAGCTGATATGCATACAACTTAACAATGCTAATATGAAGAAATTCAATGATTATCTCAATAAGAAATCTCTGTATAGACAATTTCAATATCTACAGAATTAAATACAAAAGCACTGAAAGAATACTTAAATACTTCTGCATATTTCAATACTTCTGATCTTACTCTCTACTCATTATGAAGAATGAAAATGCTTGCAAAACTGAGTGTGAATGAAGATATCATCAGTTTGCTAATCAATCAAGATTGATATATCAATGAATGATTGAAGAATCACGTGAAACAGAAGTATTATTCATGAATGAAAGCATGTGAATCAGTGTTGTGAATATCTGATAATATTATCAAATATCTTGATATTCTGTTCTGAGACACTGTCATGTAACAGAAAGTATTAGATTGATTACAGAGTGTCTGACAGAGAAACACATCTCTTACAACATTCATCTCTGACTTTAATATCAAAATCTTAGAAGCAGATGATCAATCTTGAAAGAATTAAATGAAGATTAGTATGCTCAAGAAGACAGTAACTTTCAAACTCTTACAGACTCTTATAAGTGTAAATAAAGACTCAACTTATGAAGACTTCTGTACATAGCTTCAGACATTGAATGACTATCTTATCAAGCTCAAGAGTATACAGAACAGTGATAGAAGATATTATATTCATATATCTGCACTAAGAAATAACTCAGTCACTCACACATCTGCACTGAGAAATAACAACAATAATGCAGATGCTATGAACTGAGTAAACTTGAATATCTATATATAAGCAAGAGTCTTCACTGTCTGAACAGACTTCTGAGTCTCTGAGATCACTTGTGAAGAAGTTGCTGATTAATGTCAATGAGAAGTGTATATTAACTGTAACTGATCAGAGCATATTACTTTCAACTGTTGATCAGTCTATGTATCTTCTTATTCAAAGAATGAATCAGCACCTGTCTGTGTCAATCACATTACATTAGAGAAGGATTTGAAAGATAACTATAAGAATATTCTGATGAAATAGAGAAAAGATTAGCTTCTATTCAAATTTATAAGCAGAAGCTTAAAAAGGTCAGATGATGATAATTTGAAGAGAAAATGACAATAAATGTAATTCTTGTATCTACTGTGATAGATAACATGTATAATATGAAAGTCATGATAGACAGCAGTCTATATTATTATACAATGATTAAATCTTCAATTGTAAGATGTTATAATCTTCAGTGTATTCTCTTATCAAGATTCTGACTTCTTGCAGAATTTGATGATTCAAAAGACATTCACACTTATTATATGATGAAACTAAACATAGATGTTAAAGAACATTAATGTGAAGATGTCTATGTATATAAAATTAAGAATCTTGACTATGATCTCATGCTAGAACTTGTCTGACTATCTGAACAAGGCATCTTATTAAATGCTCAAAACAGGAGCTTAATATTCTCTAACAATGATAGAATTCATGAAGATGATATTCACAAGACTATAAATCTTACACAGATCTCTATCAATGCTTATAAAATGCTCTGAAAAAGAAGTCATTATCAAAACTACTGACAGAGTCACTGACAAAGTCATTAACAGTAGAATTATGTATCAATCTATTTCATCAGTCTGATCAATATTAAAAAAGCTCTAGAAAAGTTATTCTATACTATAATAACAGATTCTTGCATAAAACTTTCTTAATAATATTATGAATATCTAGATATCTTCTGATAAGATAATATTATAAATATATCTTCTTTACAAGACTCAGAAGTGAATCACAGTATTAAGTTAGAAAAGAAGAATAATAAGAACTCTGAGTCACTGTGAGATCCTCTTTATAATATGTCTTGAGATGAACTTCTTCTTCTTTGAAAGACACTTAATGATCTGTTGAATAAGAAATTTATATATATTAGTAACTCTTTCACTGCAGCTTCTATTCTCTTTGCAAAGAAGTCAGATAAAGCACTTTAATTCTGTGTGAACTATCAAGATCTGCACAGATTGACAAAGAAAGATTGTTATCTCTTATCTTTTATCAATGAAATTCTAGCATGTATCAGATGAGCTTAATAATTTACAAAGCTAGATATTATCACTGTGTTTCATAAGATTCATATCACTAAAGAAGATGAATAACTTACAGCATTTCAAACATGTTATAATCTCTTTGAATAAGTAGTCACACTCTTTGAACTGACTAACACTCTCAGTATATTTCAGAAGTATATCAACTGAGTACTCTGAGATTTTCTTGATAAGTTTGTATTTACATATCTAGATAACATTTTCATCTTCACTGACAGATTCAGAAAAGAATATCAAGAATATGTGTGAAAGATATTACAATAATTATAAGAGACAGAACTATCAATAGATATTAACAAGTGTGATTTTGAAGTCAAGAGTATAAAATATCTAGGCTTTATCATAGAAGCTGATAAGAGAATTTAAATGAATTCTGAGAAAGTCTCTGCTATTCTCAAGTGAAAGACTTCATATACTGTAAAAGATGTATAAAGCTTCATTGAATTCACTAACTTCTATTGATAATTTATATAAAACTTCTCAGATATTATGAGATTACTTACAGAACTTACTAAGAAAGACTCAGTATTTTAATAATTAGTAAATGCTGAAGCTGTATTTATATAGATAAAGAAGATGTTTATTAATATCTCTCTGCTGATAATATTTGATTCTGATTATAAGATAGTTGTTGAAGCTGATTTCTCTGACTATATCATAGAAGAAGCTATATTACAATATAATAATAAAGATGTCTTACAATCATTTGCCTTTATATCTAAGAAACTGAGTTCTGCTGAATGCAACTATGAGATCTATGATAAGAAACTTCTTACAATTGTATACTATCTAGAAGAATGAGACTCTGAACTCTGAAGTATCTCTGAATTTAAGACAATTATAATTTATAAGAATCTCAAGTACTTTATAACTATCTGTAAACTCACTGAACAACAGATATGATAATCTGAGTTCTTAAGCTACTTTTTTTTTATAATATACTATTATTCTGACAGTCAGAACTCAATGACAGATATTCTCTTATAATGAGAGTAAGATATATTATCTGATATAACAGATGCTTACTGAATGAACTGAGAGCATCAGC
This sequence comes from Blastomyces gilchristii SLH14081, assembly GCF_000003855.2. NCBI lineage: Eukaryota > Fungi > Ascomycota > Eurotiomycetes > Onygenales > Ajellomycetaceae > Blastomyces > Blastomyces gilchristii. The sequence goes on from NW_003101673.1 coordinate 591,203, forward strand.
TCTTGAATTTAATGATACTAGTTAATCAAGATGAAACAGCTTATGACACTATATATACTTCTCTGATTAGAACTGTTACTAATATCTCAACTTCTTCTGAATCTACATTAGATGAACTATAACATATAGCAGCTCAAACTGATGAACTTCTTTAAGCACTCACTGAAGTAGTATGATAAGAAGCACTCTGATTTCTCTCAGAACTATGTATAAGAACTGATATCTCAGAATGTTTAATTAATGATAATAATACTTTATAATTCTGTGAATAATACTGAGTTCTTCACTCTAAATTCTTACACATCTGAATAATATAAGAGATGCATGACTCTTATATAACTGATCATTCAGATTATGAATAACTATATTGAATAATCTCTTAAGAGTTCTACTGATCTGAGATATTAAACAGTATCAGATATTTTATCTGAAACTGTAATCATTATTTCTTCATCATCTTGTAAAAGAACTGTAGAAAAGATCTACTGAAACTGCTTAATATCTCTGATAGAATCTGATAAGATGTGATAATTGACTTCACTGTTAATCTCTCTGAGAGTAAGAATTGTAGAAATGTTCTGATCATTATAAACTGATTGAGCAAGAATATAATATTAAAATCTTGTAATAAGATGAATACTGAATAAGTTACTAAAGCTTTTCTAAGAAGTCTATTCTATTGAATGTATGAATTACTGAGATCTATAGTATTGAATCAGAGATATTAATTTATAAGTACTCTCTGAACAAGAATCTGTTAAGTTCTCAAGATTATATACTATTTATTAACTATCTATCACTCTGAGACTGATGATGCATCAGAATGAATAATTCAGACTGTAAAGAATTATCTTTATAAGTTCTGTAATTACTTATAAGATAATTGATATAATCTTCTTCTACATACTGTAAGAAATCCCGCTCCTCGCGGATCCTTTACCCCTATTCCTATCTCTCGCATAACCAATAGGGCTAGCGGCCCTTGGCTACACACAACTATATAGACTGGAATTCATGAATACTATTCACAACTCAGCTTGAATACTATGATACATTTGATCTCTACATTTATCTTTCTACTGTGAACACTTCTAGTAGTTAACAGTACATATCATGTCAAGCTGCAAACACTCAAATAATCACCTGTGAGTACTTATTCTTACATTTCAAGCTCAGTCAGTCAGCAATCACTCATTATGACTGAAAGAATTAGAAACTTGCATGCTTCAATCCCTGCAAACCCTACTACAGGCACTCAGGAGCAGTCATCTGAATCATGAATAATCTCTGTGAAAGAAGTCCCAGAGGACTTATCAATCACTCACAGAACACCATTCTCTGCATCTGTGACAGAGGAACCCTCTGAACTCACAAATGAATCAATCTCAGTGAAGAACATTCTTGAGCATCTTCTACAGAATCAAGCTATTTTTCTACAAGAAATGCTTACTGTCTGTAAACACTCTCAAACTAAGTCTCTAGACATGATCTTCAGAGATACCTGTGAACTGAAAAGAAACTTTCTCAAGCTGTAATCACTTAAGACCACCTATCAAATCACAATCTATAAAAGCTTTTACAAGTTTGCATTTGAAATTGACTCACAAGCCTGACTGTGTGATATGAAAGATGAAGAAGCTGTTATCTATACAATGACAGACCTCTATTACACTGAAGCCAAGAACTGGCTGAATTATCTAGAGAATGATCATGAGAGATTCTGATGATCTGTTCTCAAGACCTATCTAGAGAACAAGTTAAGAGACTTCACAAGCTGAACAGAGAACATCTGAGCTGTGATCACTAATATTAGAAAAAGAGACAAGAAATCTGATGAAGACTACTCACAGTGCTTCATAAAATTATGATGTGAATTGAGATCTGTGAAAACAGGGCTCTGAAACAAGACCTGAATGATAATATTCATAAAGAGACTGAATAAAGACATGCAGAACAAGCTCATTGAGCAAGACTCTAAGCTCTTGACTCTGAAGAAACTGATGACTCTCATTCATCACTTACAGATCACTGTGAGAGTCACAGACTCATGAAGAGTGAATCATCAATCAGTTCTATGAGAGTCAGAACAACAGAGAACAGATTTATCAGAAAAAGATGATAAGATATAGAGAGATTCATATCTGACTGCTGAGCAGAGAGAAAGAGCTTCACAAGCTCTTATAAACAGAGTACACAACAGAGAGATTAAGAAAAAGAAACTCTGCTTCATCTGTTCTAAATCAGAACATCTTCATGCAAACTGTCTGAATAAATCAAAATAGAAATTTGAGAAGTTGTGAACAGAGTCAGCAACAGTCTTCTTAAGAGTCTTGAAGCTAACATCTGAATCTGTTGCTCTCTCAATGAAAATGCTTACTCACAGAGAGAGACTGCATCACAGTACTGCTGTCTCACAAGCATGAAAAGCATTGATGAACTCAGGATCCCAGGTCACTGTGATGTCTCTAAAGCTCATAAAGTGAATGAGCTGAAAGATGAAGACTGAGAACCTGCTCTTATAATAAGCAGAGTGTGAGAACTCAGATCTGAGAGCTGAGAGACTTACAAGAGTCATCTTTGAATTGTAAGATCTCTCTGAAATCTGAAGAAGATTTGCAGAAACTGTGATTATCACAGATATCACAGATGACATGTATTTGAGACTTATATGACTTCAAAGACACAATTCACACATAGCTGTTCATAAGTCAGGTTTATACTTCTGATCAGTGTTGACAGACTCACTCACAGAGATAGAAGCAGTTGATGCTGCAGAGTTGATTAGAGAAGACAAGCCCATCTATATGATGACTTTGTAAGTGTCTGAGAATCTCACAGTCATGAAAACTGAGCTTCAGATATCAGAGAAATACTGAGATCTCACAGAGATATTCAGTCCAGCTAAGACAGCTGAGCTTTCTTCTCACTGTGAGAAGAATCTGATAATAGATTTGATAGAAGAGCAGAAACCCTTCTGAGAATCAATCTATAAGCTCTCTCATTATAAGACAGAGGTCTTGCAGACCTATATGAAGAAGAATCTGAAGAATAACTTTATTCAATCTTCACAGATCTCTGTGGAAGCCTCTGTGATGTTCATAAAGAAGAAGAATAAAGATCTCAGATTGTGTGTAGACTACTGTGATCTGAACTTCAAGATAATAAAGAGCTGTTATTCCCTGTCTCTGATTGAGAATGTGATCAACTGTCTCACAGAAGCTGTCATATTCACATAACTGAATATGATCAATACATATACACAGCTGTGAATACAGTCTGAGAATGAATGAAAGACTGTCTTTAGAACTGCACTGGAATTGTTTGAATATCTAGTGATGTCTTTTAATCTTGCTAATATTCCTGTAATATTTCAGTCTTTCATCAATAAAATACTTTATGTATATCTGAATGTCTTCATGATAATATATCTGAATAATGTGGTGATGTACTTCATGAAGAAGGAAGAACACACTGAGCATGTGCAAAGCATGTTAAAGGCCTTAGATAAGGCAGAACTGTATGTTAAGCTTATGAAGTGCAACTTCAGTGCTCATCAGATTAATTTCCTAGAATATGTAATCACTGCAGATGATATTCAGATGAAACCTTCATGAGTTGAAACTATTCTATCATGACTGAAGTCAACTAGTATTCATGAGATTCAGATCTTTCTGAGCTTTGTGAATTTCTATAGATGATTTATCTTTGTATTCATAAGAATCTTCTTAGCTCTTACAGACATGCTGAAGAATGAAAATAAGAAGAAGTTATTCCATAAATAGAGAATGAAAAGATTATTAAGAAGAGAGAACTGTGAGAACTTTCTTATCTCAGAAGCTCACAGAGTCTTTGCAAGATTGAAACAGATATTCATGAATACAGTGATACTGTTTCACTTTGATCTCTTGCTCTTAATCAGATTGAAGACAGATGTCTTCTTCTTTGCAATTTCAGAAATAGTCTCACAACTACAGTTAAATAAGAACTGGGTTTCAGTGGTCTTTTTCTCACAGAAGATACAACCTGCAGAGATCAACTATAGCATTCATAATCAGAAGCTTCTCATAATAGTGAAATTCTTTCATCACTGATGTCACTACTTCAAGGGCCTCACAACAGTGATTACTGTTAGAATTGATCATGATAGCTTATGATAGTTTACTTCAATCAAGAAACTCTCACAGCAGCAGATTCACTGAGCTCAGAGACTAAGTGAGTTCTGGTTTAAGATAGAACATATCAAGAGAACTAAGAACTCAGTGAATAGATTCTCTCACAGGTCAGACTATGTTAAGAAGACCAGGATGACAGACATAGAGAGACTAGAGAAGACAGAAAAGCTTCACAGAATGCTCAGACTGAGTATTATGAAGAGATTGACTGAAGAGTCTTCTAATTCCTTATAAGAGAAGAGGAAGAAGAGAGAGAAGAAGCCTGTGCAACTACTCTCTACAACACTGAGAGTCAACACTCTGAGAATCTTCATGAGAATTCTTGAAGAGAATATCTATAATCTGAAGAATTTACAGGCTTTGAGAAGCACTGCAGAAGACCTGATGCAAGAAGAAACAGAGTATAAGTCTTTATAAGATCTTCTATTCAGATTGTCTGAACTGTAACTGAAGAATGAATATGCTCAGTATATTCAGAAACTGCTTACAGCAGAGATCAATCCTGCAGAAATAAAGAATTGAAGAGACTTAAATAATCTCTTGCAAAGAGAGGACTGGATTTATGTGCCTGTGAATAAGTTTTTATGTATAGAACTTATTAAAAGATATCATAACTCTTCTCTAGTGAGTCATTTTACAGATACTAGAACTCATGAGTTGCTTATAAGAAAATACTTCTGACTGAAGATACAAGAACTTATGAAGAAGATAGTGAATTCTTATACTATTTATCAGAGTTTGCAGATAGTATGGTCCAGACTATATAAAGAACTCACTTCTCTACTCATCTCACAGAAACCTTGGAAACAGCTAGAAATGAATACTCTTGTGAGCCTCTCTGAAAGCAAGGACATATATGATGCCTGCTTTGACAGTGTGCTGGTGATAGTGAATCACTTTATCAAGATAACACACTTTATACTCACTCACAAGAACTTAAAGTCAAAGAATTTGACTCACATCTTCATTTATAATATGATTCAGTTGTATGAGTTGTCTGCAAACATTGTCTCAGATAGAGAATCAATCTTCACAGAAGAGTTCTGATCTGATCTGATAACTATACTGAAGATCTTATAAGATCTAAGCACAGCTTTTCATCAATAGACAGATGATCAGACAGAATATCTGATAAGTATATTAAAACAGTATCTGCAGTGCTTTATCAATTACAATCAGAATGACTGAGTGTATTGATTATCACTCACAGAGTTTATATACAACAACTCAAAACATGTCAGCACAGGCAAAATCCTCTTTGAAATGCTCACTGAGACTCATCTGTGAATGATCTTGATGAACCTGTGAGAGTACACTATAGAGTGTGATGATGCCTGTGAATAAGCTGAGAGAATTCAGAAGATTCAGAAGAAAGCCTGTGAATTCTTGAGAAAGACTCAAGAGTATCAGAAGAGATACTATGACTTCAAGCATATTACAAAGAGTTTCAAGAAAGATGATAGAGTCTGACTAAGTCTAGAAAACATCATCATACAGAGATCTAGTAAGAAGCTGAATCTCTTACAGACAGAGTCTTATAAGATTATGAAGAAAGTTAGCTTATAGTTCTACAGATTGAAACTATTATCTGAGTTACAGATGTATAATGTTTTTCATGTCTCTTTACTTCATGAATATAAGAAATTCTCAGAAGAGAACTCTGTGATTCATCACTCTGTTTATGAAGCACTAGAGAGTGAAAGAGAATATCAGGTCAAAGAGATTATTGACTCAGAGAAGTGAGATCACAAGCTCTGATTCAAGATTTAGTGATAAGAGTATTCTGACAAGATGAATGAGTTCACTTGAGAATCATCTGAGTAGATAAGACATCTGCAGAAGCTGAGACATGACTTTCATACTGTGAATTCTGATAAGCCAGAATGATATAATCTTCACTAAGAACCTGATTGTGATAAAGATATTAACACTGTCATTTGTAAACTCTAGTCTATAAGATGATGAGTTTCTACTGAGATGAACAGTCTGCAGTGTATATAAGAGAAGAAGAAAACATATTCTTATTAAAGCTAAAAAACAAGAAAATAAACAGGGCTGTGAATACAATTTAGAGACTAATAAAGAAAAAACAAAGAAAACTCATATTCATATTATCAACACTCATGACACTCAATTCTCTCACAACTATCAATTTTTCTCTTCAAAGAAGCAGAGAGCATCATGCTCATGATACAGATAATTATTGCATTTGATGTGAAGATTATCAGAAATGCACAGACTTCAGAGAAGTCAGACATCAGAGTACACACAGTTGTGACAGAACCTTGAAGACTGGTTATCTGCATGTGTGATCAGATACTTCTTATAAAGCTGTGTCTGCTCTCTCAGTTATGCTGAAGTATTCAGCCTGAAAACAATGAGAATATGAAGAGAGAGCTCATCTGTTCAGATTAACTCTTATTATGAATTCATGACATTTGCATTACCTTGATTACTCAGATTTTGCAGGTATCTGAGAACTCATCTCTTATTGATAATGAGATTGCAGAAATGCGCCATGACATGAGAATCATTGATAGAAAACCTAGACATATTCACATATGCCTGGTCAGAGATTGTGTGAGCAGAGAGAAGATGGTTGTAGGCCTGCAGAACTGCAGGAGACACTGGCAACATCAGAAGCTTTACAAGAACTGTCAGCTAGAATCTGTAAGGAATTACTTATGAGAAGACTTATAGCAAAGGAAGGGACTGCACTGCTTAGAGCCAGGGACTGGTCTGAGAGAGGAATGAGATGAGCTGCTGGCCTGAAGATCAGGTGTAGTGGCAGGGCTAGAGAGAATGAAGGCACAGTCATGGACAGCAGTGCCCCTGCTCCACCAGCTGATAAAAAGTGATCAGAGAAGTCACAGAGACACTCACAAGAAGCTCAGCAGTAGCCAGACATTGTTTACAAAGATATTGAAATTGAAAAAATTTTTATTCTTGAGAAGTTCTTGAATCAATATACAGATATTGTCAGAAACACTCTCTCTCTGTCATCTGAGTGAAAACACTTCATAAATGAATGAGAATACTTACAGTTTATAAGAATAAAAGCTGTTATAGAAAAAGGAAAAAGAAGATGAGATTTCACAGACAGATCTGAGATATTTATACTACTCTAGAGAGATTTACTTACACTGTGAGTGATCTCACAGAACAGCCAGATCACTCTAGTAAATAAGAGTGATTGTGAATCACAGGTCTGAATCTTTCTATATAACTATAAAGAGTGATTGCAGACTGCAGATATCTTGATTCTACAATTCTACAGAGTTAATAAAAGAATGAAAAATTCCTCATAATTCTACAGTGTCAAAGAGCAATGATTTATGAGAATGAATGAAAGATTAACTCACAAATGTTTCTCTTTGATGAGAGTGATCTCATAGAGAGTGATTCACCTGCAAGATGAATCTGTATAATGATTACACAAGAATCTTATGAAAATGATTGAGAGTCAACTGAAATTCTTCTATATGAAAGATGTGAGATGAATCTGTGTGATAGTCAGAGAAGAATCTGTAGATTACAAAGAATCTCATGAAATAAGAAACTGAGTGATAGACTCTTTTCTCTTTATAATAACAAGGGATTTTTCCTCACTGAGGTTTTTTATAGATGTGAAGGATTTTTAGTGAGTATCACTGCAGTGCTGAGCTGACTATGAAGTCACTCAGTGAAAGGCTTTGCAGATGAAGTCTTAGAGAGAGAGAAGTATGTAAGAAATCTCACTTCTCATGAATTCTTTATCTCTATTTCTATCTCTCACATAATTAATAGGGCTAGCAGCCCTTGGCTACACACAACTATATAGACTGGAATTCACAAATACTATTCACAACTCAGCTTGAATGCTATGATACATTTGACTTCTACATTTATCTTTCTACTGTGAACACTTCTAGTAGTTAACAGTACATATCATGCCAAGCTGCAAACACCCGAATAATCGCCTGCGAGCACTTATTCTTACACATACTGAAGTCACTATCAATGACTGAGATGCTGTTTCAACAGATATAAGTCTGTTCTTTCTCATATACAGATATTACATGAAAGTACTGAATCTTCTAGAGATTATACATTTCACACTGAATCTCTGCAGTCTGATTCAGATCACTGATAATATAGTAATAAAACTCTGAGATATCTGTGATTGAGCAGAAGTCTTCATGATAAGTGCTAAATAGAATTAAGAAGATTGAATTAATATTCACTGAAACCTCACTAAGTAATATAAGATAGAAGATCTAGTATAATTGAATCTTCAGAATATACAGATTACATACTCATCTCATACACTGAATTATCATTATACAAAGTATAAAGTGATAGAAGTTCTAGACAGTTATAACTACTGTCTTAACATATTATCAGAAATTTATAATATCTTTCATATGAGCTTGCTCTGTCATGCTGTCACTGATCTGTTCTCTTCTCAACTGACTTTCAACTGACAGTTATCAGGAATCATAGAAGAAGATAATGAACTTGAATGAGAGATTGAAGATATTCTTGATAAGAGATTCTGCAATCACAGCTGATAATATCTTGTGAAATGAGTTGACTATAATTACTCAATCTGAACTCTGAGTTCTATGTTATCTAAGATCACAGCTCTTGACTGATAAGAGCTATGTACAATTAAGAAAGAGAGAGAGGACTAATGTGACAGGCTGTACTCAATCAATTATATAGATCATTTCATTACACTTCACAGATTTCTATCACTTCAATTCTCAGTCACTGATTCTTGGCTGAAAATCTACAGAATTTCTATTCTTCCACCCCGAAGTTCCACCGCGTACACCACCACGTATGCGTATAAATATTCACTCTGATCACTGATTCTCACTACTTTCTCTTTCTTTCCTTCTCTAATGTTTTTCTCTTTGTTATATAAGATCTATCAATATCATATCAATCTATTCGGCGTAGGCCTCTTACAGAAAAGTTGATCAGACTGTTTTAATTGAGAGGTTTATTAGTCTATTTTCAATTGAAAAGTTGATCAGACTGTTTCAAAAGAAGAATAAAAGACTTTTATAGATAAAACATCTGATTTTTTTTCACACTAGTTCAGTAACTAGGTTAGATTTTTGAAGAGAATCTAATAAACTAAAATTGATTTTTAAGACAAATCAATAAAATCTTTACAAACTCTTTCTTGAGATACAGTGAGGAAAAGTATGATATCAATTAATAATAAATTAGATAATATAACAGTTTTTGAGAGAAAAACTGATAAAAAATAAGTTAATTTTTTACAGAGAAATTGATTAAAACTATTCAATTTTATTCTAAATTCTTCAATTTTCCTCACACAACAAGTGTGCAACTCAAATCAGTTAATAAAGAGTGTAAAAAAGAATTAAGTATTAATAAAAGCTCTTCAGTCACTGAAAAAGTAATTCTTACTAAAAAGAATGTGAAATTATGACAGAAAACAGCTCTGTTTGTAATTCTTTGTAAAAATATTGTATAAAACTCAGAGAAAAACATCTTACTTTTTTAAGAGAAGTAAAAAACTAATTCTAAGATCTTTTTTTTACATTAACTACTGCAGAAGAATGAGATAGAAACTGCTAAGATATATACTACTGTATACTCTCTATCAAGACTTTCTCTTTTCAGAGTCTTGATACTATAGAGAATATAAGCCTGTTTTTATATAATAATATAAATATTGTCAGCAGAATGTAGAGAAACTGATAGACTGACTGTGTAACTGTGTCTGAAACCAGAATCAAACTTTACAGTTATTATGTTATCTAAAAGCATTACTTCTGATCATGATTTATGTTTATCACATTGATCTCAAATCATGTTATTTCAAATATTAAAGATCTCAGATTCACTTTTCAAATAAAAATCTAGTCTCAGATAAAAAATATATTTAAATTCTTAGTCACATTTTCATTCTGATCTCATTATTGAGAAGGATATTAAATGAGATTATGAAATCATTTCTCACTTACATAATATTATAACATAGTACTCATTTGTTGAAAATTCAATAGAAAGTGTTACTAAATATCATTACTTTTCTGAATACAGATTATAATTCATATAATTTTAATTATAAAAAAAAATATAAAATATAAAAAAAAATAAAAAACAAAAAATAAAACAAAACAAGAAAAAATCACAATGAAAAAAAAAAGAGAAAGAAAAAATAAATAAAAAATAAATAAAAAAATAAAAAATAAAAATAAAAAAAATCAAGATCACAGAGCTGCAGTATTCTTAAAATACTCACTTTTCAGAGTCTTTATAATATTTATCATTAATTATGTATTTCTTACAGTGAGAGTAACACAGCTGTAATAAGTCATTGTCTTAATATTATCTAATAAATAATCAGTATATATCTGTATAAATGTGAATAATTAGAAAATATACACTTAAAAAGTGCAGTCAGAATGAACTCTGCTGTCACTTGAATGATATTAAGAACAGAATACTGAAATCAATGATTCTTCTCATCAATTTCACAGATAAAATATATGAAGATAATCTTGAGAAATATAAGATCTCTTAACTTTTGATAAAAACAGATCTCACAGAGAGACTCTATTTTCATAATATCAGAGACTGAGTGTTATTAAAAAGTATTACTTTTATATAATATACATGTACTTACTGCAGTAATTCATTCTCTGCATATATAGCTGAGAGTTGCAGCTTTTTCATGTCATATAACTCTTTCTGAAATACTGCTGCTGATTTGCAACTCATACAGTCTCTCAGTTCAGTATATACTGTGTATATACAGCTCTGTGTACTGAGGCCGTGTTGATTATTATGATCTGATATGATACTCACTTTTCACAGATTATGTTTTGTTTAAAGAAGAGGAAAGAGAGAAAGATATAACTATTATTTTATTAAAGAAGAGATGAATAATTAGTATTATTAAATGTAATTTAATTTATCTGTATTTAAAATTTGATTAGTCTATACTCTTCAATTTGAGAATTTCTAAGAGTGTTTTAATAGTTTTCATATCAGCTTAAACTTAGTGATGAATTGAAGAAGAAGAGAAAAGAGAGAAGAAAGAAATAAGAATAACTTATCTTTATAATATGAAAATAGAGAATTACTGCAATTATTCTCTTTAGTAATAAAGATCTGTTTTCTGTATATATCTCTGATATAGATTATATAATAACTGTATATAAAGAATATCAATAGTGCATGTATTGAATGAAGATAATATTGCTATGCAATACTGTAGTCATTTCTATACATCTCTGAAAGCTGTTAATAGTTTCTTTGAGTCTCTTTATATTTAATAAGTTAATAATATATTCTGATGCACTTCTTCTTTCATCATCATTATTATCATTATTATTATTATCATTATTATTATTATCACTATCATCATTATTATCATCATTATTATTACTATCATCATTATTATTATATTATTACTAGCTGTCTCTTCTATCTTCACTCTCTTTTAATACTTATTAAAATCAATTATATTATCTCTCTTCAAATATTCTGCGATTCTGCAGATTATCAAGACATGTGAGCACTGTCACAGATTAAAGAAAGAGAAGAAGAAGATGTTTAAGCAAGAGAAAACAGATTGTAAGACATGTTATAATACCTTGAAGAGACTCTGTAAGAAAGTAGAATAATAATGATTTTAAGTAACACTTCTAATAGATTTAGACTGAACTAAGTATAGAAATAATGCAGATGACACTGTCTGTAAGAGATTGAAAAAGAAGACAGTGAAGAGTCTTATATAGTAGTGATAAGATCAGAAGAAGTTCTGAGAATAATTTAAAATCAAGATAAAGAGAGAGAGAGAGAAGAAGAGTATTACTATAAATAAGTAATAGCAGAAGAAGATTGAGAGAGTATTAAAGTAGAAGACAAAGATGTTAAAACTGATAAGTTTTTTATTAAGAGATAATGATTTTTAATAATACTTCTGTTCTCTAATTAATTAGTAGAAGCTGATATAGAAGAAGGGAATTGAGACCTTGTTCAGATCTTAAATACACTTCATAATCTAGAATATTAAGAAGACAGCTCTGCTCTCTGAGTATATCAATCTGCTTACTACTGAGATGGAATCTGAGACAGCAGATCAGGAAATGTGAGATTTTAAGATACAGATTGATCTGACTGAAGAAGAGCAGTAGAAACCCTTCTCTGAAAAGATAGTGAAGAGAGATTTTAAGATAATTATCATCTCAGATGAGAAGAAGAAGAAGAAGAATAAGAATAAGAAGTATAAGAGGCCTACACTGAATAGATCAGTATAATATTTATAGGTCTTATATAACAAAGTGAAAAATGTTAAAGAAGGAAAAGAAAGAGAAAGTGTGAGAATCAGTAAGCACAGTGAATATTTATACATGTACATGATTAGACTGACCGTGTGACCGTGTCTGAGACCAGAACCAGAATATTTGATGATCTCATTACCAATTCAACTGATCTCATTACATGATTTTAACATTAGATAGTAGTCTTATACTGTCTCAGTGAGACTTACTATCTACTCTTATCACATTCTTCAAATGAAACCATGATTTTCACTTCTCAATTTAAATTATTTTTATTGCTTTAAATGACTTTAAATCTCATTTGAGTGTTATCAAAAAGTGTTACTTTTTAAAAAATTAAAAATAGTCTAAAAAAAACCTTAAAATGTCTAAAAATAGTAACTTTATGCTAAGAATGAGACTAAATGAGATTAAATGAGATCACTTTCTTAATTTTTCTAAGTTATGATCTCATTTTGAGATCTGATATATAGTCACTTTACATGTTTTTTTAATAATTAGTCTCAGCAGGATTCACATCAAGAAATATATGAGATCAGATCAAATGAAACCAAACGTGAAATTCATGATCTCAGCGGTCAGTCTATACATGATATATACATAGTGAAGCTTCAGAGCAGAAGAATAGAAATTCTGTGAGTTTTTCAGCTGAGAATCAGTGATCAAGAATGACTGAGAATCAGAGCCTTCAGCGGAATCTATGAAGTGTAAAGAAATAGTCTATATAATGATTAGATGCAGTCTGTTATATTAGTCTCTCTCTTCTCTGATCATGCACAGTTCTTATCAGTCAAGAGCCGCAGTCTCAGATAATACAGAACTCAGAGTTTAGATTGAGTGATTATAGCTGACTCATTTTACAAGATATTATCAGCTACAGCTGCAGAGTCTCTTATTAAGAATATCTTCAATCTCTCATTTAAGTTCATTATCTTCTTCTATGATCTCTGGCAGCTGTTAGTCAGAAATCAGTTGAGAAGAGAACAGATCAGTGATGACACAGTGAAGCAAGCTCATGTAAAAGATATCATAAATCTCTGATAATATGTTAAGACAGTAGTTATGACTATCTAGAACTTCTATCACTTTATACTTGATATGATAATAATTCAGTGTATAAGATGAATATGTGATCTGTATATTCTTGAGATTCAATCACATCAAGTCTTCTATCTTATATTGCTTAGTAAGATCTCAGTGAATATTGATTTAATTCTCTTGATCTTGTTTTACAATTGTCATGAAGATCTCTGCTCAGTCATAGATATCTCAGAGCTTTATTACTATACTATTAATGATCTGAATTGAACTGTAGAGATTCAGTGTGAAATGTGTGATTTCTAGAAGATTCAATACTTTCATGTGATAATCATGTGTAAAGAAGAACAGACTTACATCTGTTGAGACAGCATCTCAGCTGTTGATAGCAATCTCTGCATGTAGAAGAAGATCATACTAATCATCTTATAAGTAATTGCAGAACTTATAAAGATAATTCTTTACAGTCTGAATTATTCATTCTGACATATTATCAGTCTCAGAGTGATAGACAGTTGATAAACAGTGTATAATCTTGAAAACTTGATAGATTCTTGTTCAAAGAATACTCATGAATTGACAGTTCTAATCTGATACTATAGATCTCAGTAATTTATACATTTAATAAAACAGACTCTGTAGAAAAGCTTCAGTGACTTATTCAGTATTTATCTTATTACAAGGTTTCAATATTACATCTTTACTTAATCAATTCATAATGATCAGAATATTCTTATAACTCTTACTCTCAGAGAGATTAATAGTGAAGTCAATTACTACATCTTATCAGATTCTATCAGAGATATTAAGTGATTTCAGTAGATCTTTTCTACAGTTCTTTCACTAGATGATGATAGAATAATAGTTGCAGTTTCAAATAAAATATCTGATGCTGTTTAATATCTCAGGCTAGTAGAACTCTTAAGAGATTATTCAGTATAATTATTCATAATCTGAGTGATCAGTTATATATAAATCATGCATCTCTTACATTATTCAGATGTGTAAGAGTTCAGAGTGAGAGACTTAATATTGTTTATGAAATCACAGAGTTTTATTATCATTAATTAAGTATTCTGAGATATTAGTTCTTATATATAGTTCTGAGAAGAATCAGAGTACTTCTTGATGTACTGCTTTAGTGAGTGCTTGAAGAAGTTCATCAGTTTGAGCTGTTATATATCATACTTTATTCAGTGTAGATTCAGGAGAAGTTGAGATATCAGTGTTAATATCAGTGTCAGTATCAGTGTCAGTGTCAGTGACAGTTTGAAGAGAGAGTGTTCTAATCAGAGAAGTATATATAGTGTCATGAGTTGTTTCATCTTGATCAACTAATATCTTCAGATCTAGAAGTCAGTGTTCTTAGTTTATTTAACAAGTGTCTGTTACATTGAAAGATATATCTTGCTCTTATTATGAGAGAGCATCTGTCATTAAGTTCTGACTGCTGAAATGATAGTGTATTATAAAATGAAAGTAGTTTAAGAACTCAGATCATTGTATCTATCATTTAGTAAGTTTACAGATAGTTGTGAAGTACTTGAGATTCTTATAATCTGTGATTATCTCAAATTCAGAGACACTTCAGAGTTCAGAGTCTCATTCTTCTAGACAGTATACAATTGTAAGAAGTTTCTTATTATAGATCTCATAGTTACATTCAGCAGAACTCAGTTTCTTAAACATGAAGATGTATAATCATAAGATATTTTTATTATCATATTGCAATATAGCTCTCTCTATAATATAGTCAGAGAAGTCAGCTTCAATAACTATTTTATAATTAAAATCAAATATCATTATCAGAGAGATGTTAATAAACATCTTCTTTATCTATATAAATACAGCTTCAGTATCTGCTAATCACTGAAATACTGAGTTCTTTCTGATAAGTTCTGTAAGTGATCTCACAATATCTGAGAAGTTTCATATAAATCACTGATAGAAGATAGTAAATCTGATTAAGCTTCATATATCTTTCACAGTATATAGACCTTCTCATTCAAGAATGATGAAGACTTTCTCAGAATTCATTTAAATTCTCTTATCAGCTTCTATAATAAAACCTAGATATTTGATACTCTTGACTTTGAAGTTATACTTATCAATATCTATTGATAGTTCTGCTTCTTATAATTATTGTAATATTCTTTGCATGTGTTCTTGATATTCTTTTCTGAACTCATCAGTGAAGATGAGAATGTCATTAAGATATACAGATACAAATTCATCAAGAAAATCTCAGAGTGCTCAGTTAATATACTTCTGAAATGTACTGAGAACATTGATCAGTTCAAAGAATGTAACTATTCATTTAAAGAAATCATAATATATTCAGAATACTGTAAGCTATTCATCTTCTTCAGTAATATGAATTTTATAAAACATGATAATAATATCTAGTTTTGTAAATTATTGAGCTTGTCTGATGTGAGCTAGGATTTCATTGATAAGAGATAAAGAATAGCAGTTCTTCTTAATTAATCTGTTCAATTCTTGATAGTTCACACAGAATTAAAGTTCTTTATCTGATTTCTTTGCAAAGAGAATGAAAGCTGCAGTAGAAGAGTTACTAATATGTATGAATTTCTTATTCAACAGATCATTGAGTGTCTTTCAAAGAAGAAGAAGTTTATCTTAAGACATATTATAAAGAAGGTCTTATAATAACTCAGAGTTCTTATCATTCTTCTTTTCTAACTTAATACTGTGATCTACTTCTGAGTCTTATAAGAGAGGTTAGACTGACCGTTATTATTATTATTATTATTCTTCCATTATACTCATATGCAAGCGGAGCTTATGATGAGTCCTTGCGTGATGTTAAATACAGGTCAAGTGTTGGTTATACAGGAGGAAATACAGGTGTTGAGACCACGCCAAGATAACAAGAACATAGGAAAATACAAAGGAGTGACAATTAGATACATGCGATAATAACTTCCCAGCCCAGGAACATAGAGCGATTCATTGGAGCGATTTGTACACCTCTGTATTTATTAGGAACCTGAGGTGCTTGAGTTCCGGATTTAATGTATCCCCTGCGGGTTTCGAACCCACGCGCCTTGGTTTCCCACGCCAAGGCGCTACCGGGTGGCCGCATTAACCATTCGGCCACCGGGGCGTTAGACTGACCGTGTGACTGTGTCTGAAACCAGGACCAGAATTTTTGATAGTCTCATTATCAATTCAACTGATCTCATTACATGGTTCTAACATTAGATAGTAGTCTTATACTGTCTCAGTGAGACTTACTGTCTACTCTTGTTACATTTTTCAAATGAGATCATGATTTTCACTTCTCAATTTAAATTATTTTCATTGCTTTAAATAACTTTAAATCTTATTTAAGTGTTATCAAAAAGTGTTACTTTTTAAAAAATTAAAAATAGTCTAAAAAAAACCTTAAAATGTCTAAAAATAGTAACTTTATGCTAAGAATGAGACTAAATGAGACTAAATGAGACCACTTTCTCATTTTTTTCAAGTCATGATTTTATTTTGAGATTTGATATATAGTCACTTTGCATGTTTTTTTAATGACTAGTCCCAGCGGGATTCACACCAAGAAATGTATAAGACCAGATCAAATGAGATCAAACATGAAATTCATGATCCCGGCGGTCAGTCTAAGAGAGGTATATTCATAATATTGTCTTGTCAGAAGATATCTAGATATTTGTGATATTATTAAAAGAGTTTTATATGAGAATCTGTTATTGTAGTACAGAATAACTTCTCTAGAGCTTTCTTAATATCAGTCAGACTGATAGAATAGATTGTTACATAATTCTGCTATTAGTAATCTTTTCAGTGACTTTCTTTTCAGAGTATTTTATAGATATTGACAGAGATCTGTGTCAGATCTATAGTCTTGTGAATATCATCTTCATGAACTCTATTATTGTTAGAGAATATTAAGCTTCTGTTTTGAGTATTCAATAAGATGTCTTGTTCAGATAATCAGACAAGTTCTAATATAAGATTATAATCAAGATTATCAACTTCATATGCATAGGCATCTTCATATTGATGTTCTTCAACATCTATGTTCAACTTCATCATGTAACAGATACAAATGTCTTTTGAGCTATCAAATTCTGCAAGAAGTCAGAGTTTTAATAAGAAAATATACTGAAGGTTATAATATCTTACAACTGAAGATTTAATCATTATATAATAACATAGATCACTGTCTATCATGACTTTCATATTATACATATTATTGATCACAGTAGACATAAGAATCATATTCATTGTTATTTTCTCTTTAAATTATTATCATCTGACCTCTTCAAGCTTCTGTTTATGAATTTGAATAGAAGCTAATCTTTTCTCTGTTTTATCAGAGTATTCTTATAGTTATCTTCTGAATCTTTCTTCAATGCAATGTGATTGATGCAGACAGGCATTGATTCATTCTTTGAGTGAGAAGACATGTAGACTGATTAACAGTTGAAAGTAATATGTTCTGATCAGTTACAGTTGATATACACTTCTCATTGATATTGCTCAGTGACTTCTTCAGAAGTGATCTCAGAAACTCAGAAGCCTGTTCAGACAGCAGAGACTCTTGCTTATGTATAGATATTTGAGTTCACTCAATTCATAACATCTGCATTGTCATTCTTCAGTATGAGTGTATAAGTAACTGAAGTGTAACATCTTCTGTCACTGTTCTGTATACTCTTAAGCTTGGTAAGATGATCATTCAATGTCTGAAGTTGTATGCAGAAATCTTCATAAGTCTGGTCTTTATCTACACTTATAAGAGTCTGTAAGAGTTTAAAAGTTAATATCTTTCTGAGTATACTAATCTTCATTCAGTTCTCTCAAGATTGATCATCTACTTCTAGAATCTTGGTGTCAAAGTCAGGAATGAATGTTATGAGAGAAGTGTTTCTCTGTCAGATACTCTGTAATTAATCTAATACTTTCTGTTGCATAGCAGTGTGTCAGAACAGAATATCAAGATATTTGATGATATTATCAGATATTTGTAACACTGATTTACATGCTTTCATTCATGAATGAAACTTCTGTTTCACATAATATCTCAATCATTTATTGATATATTAATCTTAATTAGTTAGTAAACTGATGACATCTTCATCTATACTTAGTTTCGTGAGCATTTTCAATCTTCATGATGAGTAGAGAGTGAGATCAGAAGTATTGAAATATGCAGAGACATCTAAGCATTTCTTCAGTATTTATATTATATTCATATTCAATTCTGTCAGTGTTGAAATTGTCTGTGCAGAGGTTTCTAGTCAAGATAATTATTGAATTTCCTCATATTAATGTTGTTGAGTTGCATGCATATTGACTATCTGTTACTGTTGTAATTTCAACATTGCTCAGAGTCACTGTGACACTGTATCTATACTCACATTTGAGAGTTCTCTCATATTATCAGTAGACATAGCTGTATCATTCATCAGATGTGTGTAATTATATGAATATCTCATACATCTGTGTCAGAACTCTCAGGTCTTTCACTGATATTCTCTTTGTAAGATCTTATTCTCTTCATAAGATCTTGTTGTGAGACCAGAGTGACTGATGAGCAAGCTTCTATCAGAGAACTCAGTGTTCACTTAACTGTTTAATTATTTCTCTATTTCTTACACATTGTTACATGTTTGAATATCTTCTTAATAAATAATCATTTCTAATAAGGAGATGATAAACATTTTTCAAGTATAAGAGACCTATACTGAATAGATCAGTATAATATTTATAGGTCTTATATAACAAAGTGAAAAATGTTAAAGAAGAAAAAGAAAGAGAAAGTGTAAGAATCAGTGATTGATGTGAATATTTATACATGTACACAGTGCATACACGGTGAAGCTTCAGGGCGGAAGAATAGAAATTTCATGAGTTTTTCAGCTGAGAATCAGCAATCAAGAATGACTGAGAATCAGAGCGTTCAGTGAAATCTATGAAGTGTAAAGAAATAGTCTATATGATAATCAGGCGCAGCCCGTCACAAGAAGTGAATTATAAAGAATGATGAGAAGAATAAGAAAGAGAAGAAAGATAATAAGTAGAAAAAGTTTTTTTCTTTTATATTAATTAGTTATAAGTTTGTAACTGTTAGTTAATAATTGAAATTAATTTTGAGTTTTTAAAAATTATTGTACAAGTTGTAATCAATTATCAATATTAGAAATAATATATATATATATATTTAACTATCATGATTTATAAATCACTATAATATATAAGTATTAATATTTTTTCAACATTAATATTTACAATATTAATATATTTTTAATGATATTATCTGATAATATAATTTGATAATACTCTCTTTTATAATATTAATATATTTCAAGAAATATGACAGAGATTAATCAAGATTATTTATTTACTTTTATACATCAATGATATTCAATCTGAGTTAGTATTAAAATTATAACTAAGCTAAGAAAGAAGATTATTTTCTCTTATATTAATTCTTCTTACACACATCAGTGATCAGTTATTGAAAATAAATTATTATCTTTCTTAAATTATTATTATATCTTCTAAATTCACTTCTTTCACTTCTTTTACTTCTATTGAAGATTCATAAACTTTTCAAGAAATCACTGTGAATTATAAAGTCTATATTATTTACAATTCAACACAGAATACTCTCTTTCAATTATAATAAATAATCACTTCATTCTTCACATCTGATTCCAGGTCATGAAATTTATGAAAAACTCAATATAAACACTGAGATAAACTATGAAATAATTATTAATAGATTGTATTATAGATTACTGAAGAGTTATCTCTCTGCTATAATTACTATAACTTTATTCAGAAACATTTATTATGAACTGATTATAACTCTAAAGAAATTTTCTGATATCTGAAGTCATCAGAATGCAGACAATAAAAGAAAAATAATCAGAAAATTACTACTAAGCTGATAAGTTACTCTATTAAATAATGATTTTTAATAATACTAACTTTCTAATTTGAAGAAAATTATATGAAAATAATTATGTATCAGTACTCTGATTTCATAACTCTTATCTGATAACTTTCATGAATAATTACTTTATATATATATATCTCTGAATCTTTCTCTTTAATTAATTGAAAAGCCTGAATTTTAAATACTTCTTTAAATACTTAATTTAAATCATATTTCACATTGATTCTGTCTTCAGTTCAATCTCAAGATATACTACAAAGTTAATATATAATATCTAGAATCAGAGTTGAAGAATCATTGAAGAGTGTCTCTTACATTTATAAGAGTTATATGTTATTATATTGATAAGAACTGAACTTATTAAGAGATATATATTAATTGAATTTAAATCATTGATTAGTAGTCATACTGAGAATTATATAATAGAGATATTAATAACTGTGATTAAAAATAACTATTAAGATATTAGTCTCAGTCTTCTTACAATTATAACTGATAATACTGTGAATAACTATACTATAATAAAGAGCTTAAAGCAAAAATTGACTTTATATTTCTGAAATAATAAATAAGATTATATTTTCTGTATTACTTATATGATTCAACTTATAATATAAACACTGATAAAGAATCTTAATATTGAGATGAAGAATAATGAGATAACTGATTCTTGAAATGAGAATGAGATGAAAGTGATTACTCAAGTAACTTTTATATTCATTTTATAAAAGATAATATTTTTTAATAATACTTTTTAATATTGCTTTTTAATAATGCTTTTTAATAATGCTACTGTTAATTTTGAATAGATTGACTAATAATTTAAATATTACAGATTTAAAACATTGTTAATATAATTTATATCTTCTCTAAATAATAATAATAATTCTATAATATTTAATAAATAAATAAATCAGTCATATCACTGAATATAATACAGAATGTTAAAATATAGTGAAGTTTAATATATAAGATAACTGTTCAGACTCTTTGATTATATCAGATAATTAATTATTGAGTATAACACTCTGATTGAAAAAAGATTCAGACATTGAAACTTTCTGATATGAAGTGAACTCAGTTAAAATATATAATTGATTTACTATTTCAGTTTTATAAGATAATGAAGACAGTCTTAATTACTTATATATTAATACTGCAGTCAGTCTGATAAGTATATAACAGTTTATTTACTCATCTTAAGAAGTAGTTAAATCACTTAAAAAGAAATTCAGTCTGAGATAATACTATAGCACAGACTATTATTACTGTAAGAAATAAACTGATATATTACTACAGTAAAACTGAATAATCTTTTACAGAGTACTATACTATAGCAGCTCTACTAGATCTCTTTTATTAAGTTAATATCTACACTTCTCAAGATTGAATACAGAAGAAATGAGACTTATATATTAAATTAATCTGAGACTATGTAAGAAGCCTACGCTGAATAGATCGGTATAATATATAGGTCTTATATAACAAAGAGAAAAATGTTAGAGAAGAAAAGAAAGAGAAAGTGTAGAAATCAGCAATCAGAGTGAATATTTATACATGTATATAGTAATATATACAGTGAAGCTTCAGAGTGAAAGAATCTATATGCATTCATAATAACTGAGAATCAGTGATTGAGAATGACTGAGAATTGAAGTGTATGTATTTGAGAGTGAAGTGAAAGAATCTATGAAGTGAAGTGAAATAGTCTATATAATTGATCAGGTGCAGTCTGTCACATTAGTCTTCTTCTTTCAGAAGCAGTTCTCATCAGTTAAGAACTGCTGTTTCAGATAACACAGAACTCAGAGTTCAGATCAGTTAATCATAGCTGACTTATTTCACAAGATATTATCAGCTGCAGTTACAGAGTCTCTTATCAAGAACATTCTCAATCTCTCACTCAAGCTTGTTATCTTCTTCTATAATGTCTGATGACTGTCAGTCAGAAGTCAGTTGAGAAGAAAATGAATTGATAACAGTGTGATAAAGCAAGCTTGTGTGAAATACATTATGAATTTCTGATAATGTGTTAAAATAGTAGTTATGACTATCTAGAACTTCTATCACTTTATATCTGATATGACAGTAATCTAGCATACAAGATGAACATGTGATTCATATATTCTTAAGATTCAATTATACCAGATCTTCTATCTTATATTGTTCAGTGAGATCTTGATAAACATTGATTTGATTCTCTTGATCTTGTTTCACAATTGTCATGAAGATCTCTGCTCAATCACAGGCATCTCAGAGCTTCATTACTATATTATCAGTGATCTGAATTGAACTGTGAGAGTCTGATATGAACTATGTAATCTCTAGAAGATTTAACACCTTTATGTGATAATCATGTATAAGGAAGAATGAGCGTATATCTGTTAAAACAGCATCTCATTCATTGATAGTGATCTCTGTATGTAGAAGCAGATCATGTCAATCATCTTGTAAGTAATTGCAGAACTTACAGAGATAGTTCTTTACAGTCTGAATTATTCATTCTGATACATCATCAGTCTCAGAGTGATAGACAGTTAACAGATGATATATAATCTTAAGAACTTAACAGATTCTTATTCAGAGAGTACTTATAAATTAACAGCTCTGATCTGATACTATTGATCTCAGTAATTCATATATCTGATAGAATGAACTCTGTAAGAAGACTTCAGTGACTTATTCAGTATTCATCTTATTACAAGATTTCAATATTATATCTTTACTTAGTCAGTCAACAATGATCAGAATGTTTCTATAACTCTTACTCTCAGATAGACTAACAGTAAAGTCAATCACTATATCTTATCAGATTCTATCAGAAATATTGAGTAATTTCAGTAGATCTTTTCTACAGTTCTTTTATAAGATAATAGAAGAACAGTGATTACAGTTTCAGACAAAGTATCTGATACTATTTAATATCTCAGATTAATAAAACTCTCAGAAGATTATTCTATACAGTTATTCACAGCCTGAATAATTAGTTATATATGAATTATGTATCTCTTGCATTATTCAGATGTGTAAGGATTCAGAGTGAGAGACTCAGTGTTATTTATGAAATTATAAAGTATTATTATCATCAATTGAACATTCTGAGATGTCAGTTCTTACACATAATTCTGAGAGAAATCAGAATGCTTCTTGTTGTACTGCTTCAATGAGTGTTTAGAGAAGTTCATCAGTTTGAGCTGCTGTATATCATAGCTCATCTAATGAAGATTCAGAAGAAGTTAAGATATCAGTGATAGTTCTAATTGAAGAAGCATGTATAGTGCTGTGAGCTGTTTCATCTTGATTAACTAGTATCTTCAGATTCAAGAGCTGGTGCTCTCAGTTCATTCAGTGAGTATCTGTTATATCAGATGACATATCTTGCTCTTATTATAAGAGAGCATCTGTCATTGAGTTCTGACTGTCAGAACAGTAGTGTATTATAAAATGAAAGTGACTTAAGAACTCAGATTATTAAATCTGTCATTCAGTGATTTTACAGATAGTTATGAAGTATTTGAAGTTCTTATAATCTATGACTATCTCAAATTCAAAGATACTTCAGAGTTCAGAGTCTTATTCTTTTAAACAGTGTATAATTATAAGAAGTTTCTTATCATAGATCTCATAATTGCATTCAGCAGAACTCAGTTTCTTAGATATAAAGACATATAATTGTAGAACATCTTCATTATTATATTATAATATCATTTCTTCTATTACATAGTCAGAGAAATCAGCTTCAACAACTATCTTATAATCAGAATTGAATATTATCAGTAGAGAGATATTAATGAACATCTTCTTTATCTGTGTAAATACAGCTTCAGTGTCTGCTGATTATTGAAATACTGAGTCTTTCTTAGTAAGTTCTGTAAGTGATTTTATAATATCTGAGAAGTTTTATATAAATCACTGATAGAAGTTAGCAAATCTGATAAAGCTTCATACATCTTTCACAGTGCATGAGACCTCTCATTCAAGAATAGCAGAGATCTTCTCAGAATTTATTCAGATTCTCTTATCAGCTTCTATGATGAAATCTAAGTATTTAATACTCTTGACTTCAAAATCACACTTATCAATATCAATTAATAGTCTCACTTCTCATAGTCATTGTAATACTCTTTGTATATACTCTTGATATTTCTTTCTGAATTCATCAGTGAAGATGAGAATGTTATCTAGATAAGCAGGTACAAATTTATCAAGAAAGTCTCAGAGTACTCAGTTGATATACTTCTGAAATATACTGAGAGTATTGATCAGTTCAAAGAGTGTGACTACTCATTCAAAGAGATTATATTGTGTTTAGAATACTGTAAATCACTCATCTTCTTCAGTGATACAGATCTTATGAAACACAGTGATAACATCTAACTTTGTAAATTATTAAGCTTATTTAATATAAGCTAGAGTTTTATTGATAAGAGATAAAGAATAACAGTCTTTCTTTATTAATCTGTTCAATTCTTGATAATTTACACAGAACTAAAGTTCTTCATCTGATTTCTTTGCAAAGAGAATAGAAGCTGTGACAGAAGAGTTACTAATATGTATAAATTCTTTATTCAACAGATTATTAAGTGTCTTTTAAAGAAGAAGAAGTTCATCTCAGAATATATTATAAAGAGAGTCTCATGACAGTTCAGAGTTCTTATCATTGTTTTTCTCTAACTTAATACTGTGATTCACTTCAGAATCTTATAAGAAGAGTATATTTATAATATTATTTTATTGAAAGACATCTAGATATTTATAATATTATTGAGAAAGTTTTGTATGAGAATCTGTTATTGTAATATAGAATAACTTTTCTAGAGTCTTTTTAATATTGATCAGACTGATGAAATAAATTAATATATAATTCTGCTATCAGTGAACTTATCAGTGACTCTGTCAGTGATTTTGATAATGACTTCTTTTTCAGAGTATTTTATAAGTGTTGACAGAGATCTGTATAAGATTCATAGTCTTGTGAATATTATCTTCATGAATTCTATTATTATTAGAGAATATCAAGCTTCTATTTTAAGTATTCAGTAAGATATCTTATTCAGATAGTCAGATAAGTTCTAATATAAGATTATAATTGAGATTATTAACTTTATATATATAAGCATCTTCATATTAATGTTCTCTCACATCTATGTTTAGTTTTACTATGTAATAAGTATAAACATCTTTCAGATCATTAAATTCTGTGAGAAGTCAGAGTTTTAATAAAGAAATATACTGAAGATTATAATATCTTATAACTGAAGATTTTATCATTGTATAATAACATAGATCACTGTCTATCATAGCTTTCATATTATACATGTTATCAATTATAGTAGATACAAGAATTGTATTCATTGTTATTTTCTCTTTAAATTATTATTATCTGATCTCTTCAAGCTTCTGTTTATGAATTTGAACAGAAGCTAATCTTTTCTCTGTTTTATCAGAGTATTCTTATAGTTATCTTCTGAATCTTTCTCTAATGTAATATGATTGATATGAACAGACACTGATCTTTCTCTTAAGTGTGAAGATATATAGATTAATCAGTAGTTGAAAGTGATGTATTCTGATCAGTTACAGTTAATATATACTTCACATTGACATTGATCAGTGACTTCTTCAGAAGTGATTTCAGAAACTTAGAAGTCTGTTTAAACAGCAGAAACTCTTGCTTATGTATAGACATTTGAATCTATTCAGTTTATAACATCTGCATCATTGCTGTTCTTCAGTGCAGGTGTATAAGTGACTGAGATATAACATCTTCTATCACTGTTCTGTATACTCTTGAGCTTGATAAGACAGTCATTCAATGTCTGAAGCTATGTGTAGAAGTCTTTATAAGTCTGATCTTTGTCTATACTTATAAGAATTCATAAGAGTTTGAAAGTTAATATCTTCTTAAGCATGTTAATCTTTATTCAATTCTCTTAAGATTAATCATCTGCTTCTAGAATCTTAATGTTGAAGTCAGGAATAAATGTTATAAGAGAAGTATTTCTCTGTCAGATACTCTGTAATCAATTTAATACTTTCTGTTACATAGCAGTGTCTTGAAACAGAATATCAAGATGTTTCATGATATTATCAGATATTCATAACACTGATTCATATACTTTTATTTATAAGTGAAATTTCTGTTTCATATAATTCTTCAATTATTCATTGATATATCAATCTTGATTGATTAATAAACTGATGACATCTTTATTTACACTCAGTTTCACAAGCATTTTCATTCTTCATGATGAGTAGAGAGTGAGATCAGAAGTATTGAAATATACAGAAGTATCTAAGTATTCTTTCAGCACTTTTGTATTTAATTCTGTAAATGTTGAAATCACATGAGTAAATTATTAAATCTCTTTATATTGAAGTTATTGTGTTGCATGTATATCAGCTATTTATTATTATTATAATTCTAATATTACTCAGAGTCACTGTGATATTATATCTATACTTGCATTTAAGAGTTTCATATTATCATTAGACATGATTATATCAATTGTTAAATATGTAATTATATAAATATCTCATATGTCTGAGTGTTAGAACTCTCAGATCTTTCACTGACATTCTCTTATAAAATCTTACTCTCTTTGTAAGATCTCATTGCAGGGCTAGAGTGACTGATGAGCAAGCTTCTATCTGAGAACTCAGTGTTCACTTAACTATGTTTCTCTTTCTTACACATTGTTACACATTCAGATATCTCTTGATAAATAATCATTTTTAATAAGATAATGATGAATATTTTTCTAGTGTAAGAGGCCTACACTGAATAGATTGATATAATATATAGATCTTATATAATAAAGAGAAAAACATTAGAGAAGGAAAGAAAGAGAAAGTGTAGAAATTAATGATCAGAGTGAATATTTATACACATATATAATAATATACACAGTGAAGCTTCGGGGTGGAAGAATCTATATGCATTTATAGTGGCTGAGAATCGGCAATCAAGAATGGCTGAGAATCAGAGTGTATGTGTTCAAGAGTGAAGTGGAAGAATCTATGAAGTGAAGTGAAATAGTCTATATAATTGATCAGGTGCAGCCCGTCACATACTACTATAATACTAACTATCAGAGATTTAAATAAGTAGATGTTAGAGATGTGAAGACAGTGAAATATAATTCTCTAGTAAGTAATAATCTTTGATAATACTTTATATTATATAGAACTATAATACTAACTTTGAAACAGAACTTATATACATTAATTATAACTGAAAATCAGATAAAACTATATACTTATAAAACTGAATTTGACTACTATCTTCAAGATAATTTAATGAATTTATATATTAAATCAATTCTAGAGTTATGAAAAATTATTGAGAGTATATATTTAACTGTTATATTAATAAAGTATAATATTCTGACAATTTTATGTGAGAGGTGTAAAGCTTGTGTGATTGAAAGGTTGCTAGCTTGTGGAAAGTTATATGGTGGAAGGATTAGTAAGCCAGATCATGTGACCTGACACTCTCACTCACCAGAGTAACTATACATGATGCTATATATAAAATTCACCTTCAAATCAAGTATAGATACAAAAAATTACTGGAAAATGTGTAGCAATGAAAAATCAGTCATGATATACATCATTTTTTTATCCCTCTATCCTTCTATCTTCTTTATATTCTCTTTTCAATGTGTATATTTCAAATGATTGACCTCTTTAACACAGGCCTTGTAATAATATTTTCATTCCATGAAAGCTTTGGCGCGTGTGAGGTTTTTCAGGATTGGAAGTGCAGCAATCTTGGGATCAATGAGTAGGTCTTCAAGACTGTCCCCCACTGAAGATTCCCCCACTGTAGATTCCCCCACTATAGTGATATCCCTTGTAGATGTTGAAGGGTCATCAGATTCAACTGTGAGTTCTGGGGAGTTCAGTGTATTCTGCACTAAAAGAGTAGGTATTCTCGCGGAGATATCATAGTCAATCCACCAATTATTAGTGAGTATGAGAAATAATGAACACTCAGGTTGGATTTCCTCATCAATGAACAGATCATCAATTGATGGATCAGGAATCGCCGAAGGAATCGTTGCAGGAATCGTTGCAGCGGGTAGGCCTGGTGTCGCCGAAGGAATCGCCGCAGCCGCTTTACAGGCCGCATTGGGTAGGACCTTCGGGTTGTGTGGAGTAGTCAGTATCAATGGATCGGCAAGATGGAGGTCCTCCTGGAAGATGACGTCTTTTGATATGTATAAACGCCCGTTGAAGGGATCCTTGTGGGGTTTCATAAAACAGGCTGGCACATTGATAATCTCTGTGAGATTTGCCATCTGATAGGTCTCTGATTCATCTGTAATAAATAGTTAGATTCTACCCTTACTATTCTTTTCCTTCTTTTCTTTGAATTCCTTTATCTTTGCAGCATTGTAGATCCTTCAATTATCTGAAGCACTGTCTGAATTGATTAATCAACAGATGCCAAAGTGAGATCTCTCGCATTCAGAACATATAGGTGGATTTTCTGATCTCTGATGGTTTCGGGAGCCTCCTTGTGAACTGTCATGACCATGTCCAGTGCGGCCTTCATGGGCTGAATTCAATGTATTGTTATTAGAATTGATAGATGTAGTGGTCATTGTATCTGTTGTAGCGGTGTTGGCTGCAGAATCTGTATTCTGTAGATTCTTTTTATCTTTTGAAGAATCAAGTCATGAACAGATCTCCTTCATAAGAAGATCAACATTCAATATCACAGCTGTGGATTTGAAATCCTGTATCTCCTCTATCTTCTTCTGAACATAATTCCTTTAATTGTTGAGTAGAACTGAGTAGAAGATATCAAATATTCACATATCTGAGAAGGAAGCATTCAACATCTTCAATTTCATGATAATGAACTGAAACTTGTCAAAGAATATGTGTAGATTGATGATCTGTGTGTCACTAAGAGACATGAATTCCAGAACTGTCTCACAGCATAACTGTGTTTTGAGGACAGAGTATTCCTGTTTAATTGCATTTCATAGAGTATAAGCAATCTGATTTTCATCATATTTGAAGAAACATGATCTGACACCTGTACTCAAGAAGTTCAAGATGAATGTGTAGAGTTACTGATTTCTGATGTCTCAGAATAATGCTTATTCATCATCTTTTTATAGAGAGTTCTGAGTCTGTTATTTCTCTATTATATACTAACACTGTGCATTAACCAGTTTCAATTTCATGAAGATGCTTCATATAGTGTAATTGAATATGTCAGTTAGACTGTTTAATCTCACAGTATTCTTGATATCTTTCTTGAATTGAGAGATTATCTTGTCAACATAGCTATTCAGTTTATAAAGATTGAATTTTAATCTTTCACTAAGATTAGAATTTCATGTGGCTGTACAGACTGTTGATGTGATAACAGAATGATTATTAACATTCTGTGATTAATCTGTAGAGAATCTCTGTTGACAGAGTTTTTTCAGTTGTAGTTTAAGTTCTAGAACTCTTCACTTCTTCTTCTTCATCTTAAATATTATCTTGAGATGCTTCATCTGTTGATCTGATATTATTTTACCTGAACTGTTAACTTTATGAGAACCAGCTTTATCAAGCTGTTGAGTAGATTGAGAGACTGATCTGATCATGTCAGAAGCTGTATTCAAACCAGCTTTGAATTAAGAGAGTGTTTCAGAGCATTCATCAATGAAGCTTTCAAAGGCTTCAGAAGAATGTTCACTGACAGAGTATAAGTGTAAAGAATCATCATTATTAACTGTAACTGATTCAGTGAAAAGAACATGAGATTATGAACATGTGTGTGAATAAGATTATATTGAATTTATCATCTTAATATTTATTTATTGAATTCTTATCAATATTGTTCTCTTTTCTTGCTTTTTTTTTTTTTATAAATGTGATATGTTTTCTGCAAGTCTCTTTTTTAAGTGAGCAGTAGTATTATTAATTATCAAGATCTCAAACATATTAATACTGATAGAATAAGACAATTTTAACTTCTGAAGAGTGTATTAAATGAAGCAGTAGTTAAATAATGATTATATTGATAAGAAATTCTGAATTGACAGTGATTTCATACAAAACAGGTCTCATAACCTGTGAGAGATGTAAAGCTTGTGGGATTGAAAGGTTGCTAGCTTGTGAAAAGTTATATGATGGAAGAATTAGTAAGCCAGATCACGTGACCTGACATTTTATTGACAGAGATAAGAATGAAGTGAAAGTTTAACTCAAACTGAGATATTTATTACTATTATTAAAAACAATTATAAGAAGAAATAATCAAGAAACTCATGATTATAAAATATGAAATTATCAGATAGTTTAATATCTCTGATCACAGTATATCAGAGAAGTGTAGTTTTCATAAGAAAGTGAAGAATAAACTTATATAAGAATGTATTTAGTTATTTTATAAGTGTTATTAATAATTATTATCAAATTCTGATTATATAAGTAATCACTGAATAAACTAAATGAGACTGAATTTAATCTTCAGTCTTAGTTTCATTCTGATTTTGAAAGAATGATTATCTTTCATAGTTTATTTTGAGAAATTACTCTTATTTCACTGTTCTTGAATTAAATCTGGTCATTTTTCATGCTATTTCTCTCAGAAATGATTGATTTTCAGATTTTTTTAAGGCTTGATTCTGGTAGAACTCACATCAAGAAATGTATGAGATCAGATTAAATGAGATCAAATGTGAAATTTATAGTCTCAGTAGCCAGTCTAAGCAGAACACTAGTCAGATCAGAGATAGAATATTTAATTATAAATACTAGCAGCATACTAATCTGCATAAAGCTAGAGCTTATATTATAGTCATATGAGTGTGACTGAATCTGATGAGAGAGAATGTGATTCAGAAGAATGTATAACTGCTGAATAATAACACAGTCACTTTTAAACATGCTTATAAATGTAAAGAGGTCATAGCAGTCACTAATTAATTTAGTATACTGTATATAAGAAGCCAGCGTACGCCTGTAATTATATACTGACTTAAGCAATCTTTGAATCACAGACCTCTTACAGTTACTTTTTAAAAAATTAAAAATAGTCTAAAAAAAATCTTAAAATGTCTAAAAATAGTAACTTTATTAATAAAACTAAATAAAATTAAATGAAATTACTGTTTTATTTTTTCTAAGTCATGATTTTATTTTAAGATCTGATAAATAGTTACTTTGTATATTTTTTTAATAATTAGTCTCAGTGAAATTCATGCTAAGAAATATATAAGATCAGATTAAATAAGATTAAATATGAAATTTATAGTCTCAGTAACTAGTCTAGAGCTGACTATTTAATAAAATTTATAAATTTGATAAAATATATATAATATTATATGAGATTATATTACAGAGTATTTTACTTAGAAAAGTTAATTTTTCTATAAAAAAAGAGAAATTAAACATCTTTTCATTTTAATTAGTTACTTAGTTACTATGTGAAAAAAAAGCTTGAAAACTCTTCTGTTCATCTTATCTATAAAAGTACTTTTTATAAAATTTAATATCTCTCTTTTCTAATCTCTATTTCTTCTTTATTATTACTGTTACTGTTCATTCTTTATTTACTAATCTGAATAGATGATAACAGAGATTAATAATAAATAGAGAAGTTAGTTACTAGCTAAGAATATAGAATTTGTTTTTATAATAATAACTGAGATTGAGCTTCTTTCTCTTCTCAGAGCACAGCTAGCTCACAAGCTAGTCATGTTAATTGAAACATATTCACATATTATTAACTGATTCTGCTGATTTCTGCAGAACTGCTGACCTGATCTACAATTTATACAAGTTGTAGCAAAATTTATAGCTCGAGAAGTGTGTGTCAGAGCTGAGTCTCACATCTGCACAATGAAAATTCTATAGAGGTCTTGAATTTTTTTATTTTTTTCTCTCAAGAAATAAGGCGGTAACAGAAAGCGGGGCTGGTTTCGTTCTTCTGAGCGAGAACACTGAGGTGGTCCATCCTTAGAAATGAACTCTTGAATACTACCCTTTTCCAAGTTGTTTCACAGTGATGATGAAGCTCGGTAAGGTTTATTATATTCGATCACCACCGTAAAAGATATCTAAGAGGCCTTGTAAATCATTCTCTCAGCACATTTCAACTGCTAGGTATACAATGTACAGAATGAATGGAATGGGGATTAAACCACTAATGCTAAATTTCCCAATATCAACTGGAATGCAGAAGAGGAGAAATTCTTTAGGGCAAGAGAGTGATAGTACATTACATGTCGGAATTGAAAAGCATTATCAAGGCTCTCTAAGCCATCTGGGCTATGTAGCTTGATGCCTTCTGAAACCCCATTAGGGGAACGGCATTTTCTGCCATCTCAACCGCATCATTAGCGACACGGCATCAGGGGGACCTCTATCTTCAGTCGAGCAATGGCGCAGATGCATTGTGGTCTATCGCAGAGAGCGATGTATAGAGGGTTTGAGGGTCAAATAGCATCTAGTTAAGCCATTCGAAACCGCGAGCCCTAATCAAGTCAGGGAAGGCAAGTCGTAATTATTTTTTCTCCCCAAGTCCCGACAGGCAATGTAGGGCTCAAATGATAGTTAACCGTGGAAAAGAGGTTCGATCATGCGCACTTGGTTATTGGCTTATATAGATCTGGAGGCAGACAGATGTTCATGCAATGTGATAGATATGAACTAGGACGTTTCTGGTGTGTGGAGCAGCACACCTTCTGTAACTGAAGTCCAAAACAAGCGCTCATGACAAGGGTTAAGTCAGTGTATCTTAGATGAAATCTAGGGCCCTCCAGTGGCTCTGCTGATTCGCTTGTCGGATTGAATATGATATCCGCTGGTGGCGGGGGATTGTATGTAAATGTGGATGAATAGAATAACTGAATTGACGCTGGTGAAATTGATGCTTCTTTCGACGTATAACTGAAAACAGCAAAAAGGAAGTGTTTCCCAGATACTGGGATATGAGACAGAATGCGGAGTGCGTACCTGAGGGGGGTGTGATCGTGTCACATCGCATCACCAAGATGTGTACGGTGCAGAGCTGGCGATGGAGAGATGAATATGGCACAACACGCAATGTAAGCAGCATCTCACATACAGCAGACGTTATATACCATTTCTTGGGCGATGGTTCAGGTTCACTTTGTACTGTCTTTTCCCGGTAACAGGGGCGCCGTGTGCAGCGAACGACAATTGTCCGATCAACGCGATCGTAAAGCTCTAACTGACCCCAGATTGCAGTTTTTCTTTGTTGACAAACGCGACTTATTTTTCGTGGCACGGCAAGGACTGATTCCACGAGAGAGAGGATGCAATATGTAGGTACAGTGTGCCATGGCAGTAATCTCCATCTTTGGCAGCGTTCCTCGGATATTCTTCCTATCCCCTGGTCCCAAAATGCAGTGAAGGGGGGAATAGAGGTAAGTGTCGACTCCAATTACCAAATGATGGTTCCCAAGAATAATTAATACTATTCTGATGCTATTTGGTGGCTAGGAAGGAAATCAAGGAATTTCCAAGGATTTCTTTTTTCTTTTTTATTCTATTTTTTTAGAATCGTCATCGCTGTGGTCAAGTTGAAGAATAAAATACACAGTTAATTATAACTGCAAAATGTCCCTGATTATCTCAGTAGCCGGCTGAGGATCTGTTCTTATTCTAAATGGAGAGAAGAGAGTCTTCAACTTTGACAGGGACATGTTCATCAAAATACTTTCTTCAAAAGCAACCTCTCAGACTGTCACCGTGAGCAAGGGGCAAGACGCGAGCATCGAACCCGAATTTATGTACTCCTGGTGTGAGCAGATGGCACCACCACCCGGTTCCTTCAACAAAACCCTCCAAGCCCCAATGGCGGTGCCTGGAAATATCTTGGCTGCTTGAGTCTAACTAACTGGCTTCAGTTAGCATCCATTCGCTGGTGGGAAACGGGATTTCATTTGACAGCAGACTCTGCTCGTTTTCAGTATGATGCCCCCTTGTGGCCCCGCACCGAACAAGGAACCAAGCCACTGCCAAAGCGCCAGGAATAATACAACTGCACTGCGGCTTTGCGTGTCAGAATTGTCCCCAGTTCCCGGTCAATTCTATCTTATCTCGCTTCTCTTTTTTTATTCATCCTGCTCAAGATAGTTAGAAGGATGAATTGATCCTTACCCCAAGCAGGCGGCTATTGTTATTGTTGCACCTATATTGAAAGTGCCCGCGATTCCCCTGATGCCCTCCTCTTCTTCTGATCAACCGCCGTCGCTAAGATACAGTCCTCTGTACTGCCAAGAGAATCTGGTTAACCTGGGGCTAAGAGCCGCGAGAGTCTATAATAAGAAACATCTTGTCAGAACCAAATCATGAAATTTGCTGCTTGGCTGGCCAATCGCGTTGTTCCTCTCCTCGTGTGGCCTTTTGGCCGGACGCGGTGGGTGTGGAGGAGAATGCAAGAAGTGCGGATTTTTTTGTCTGCTGGGCGAGATGCCTGGCGCTCTGCGGCTGTGGGTGGGGTGGACATGCAAGGAACATAAAGAGATCCTTCGGGGTTTTCGTTGGGCCAATCTGGGGGCTCTCCGTATTCAGGGTCGCAAAACTTCTTCTGAGGGAACGGTATGGCTGTCCCTTTGGCCCCGTCAGCTCGAATTGCAGCCATGTCATGGGCCGTATCGTGGGGGCTGAGAACCGAGCATGTCCCTGGCTCGAGCCAACATCCTGGCCGCCAACATGGAGGGCCAGAATAATTTCCCTAATGAGCTAAATGTGCAATACGATAATAACAGGAGCTAGACGGTGAACTGTGCTTTATTATTATTAGAGACGCACGCGATGCTCAGGTGTGGATTTGCTGCTGAGATTCGCCTATATAAACTTCCCCGACTACCCCCACCGAATCGGAATATCTATCACTCTAAACACCAACATTTCATAGTTCATTATCTGATCTGCATCTCGAAAGCTCCCCTGCCGATCTCTATAAATCCATTGTCTACGCCTCAAAAAAAAATTTCTAGCATACATCTTTGATACCCATTGGATGTGAACATATTTAAGACTCGCTCGCGCCCCAAAAGTTCTCTCTCCAAATTTTTTTATATCTTTTCATATATATTTCATCATTAAATATCAACTTAACCATGCTCCTCAAATCGGTATGTCTTTTACCTCTCCAGAGCTCCCACTCCCTTAGTCGAAGTAGTATTATTAACTCCCAGCTTTCTTAGATCCTCGCCCTCCAGGTCCTGGCATTGAGCCTGACTGCAGCCTCGCCAATTAATAAAGCTCCAGCTTGCCCAGGAGAGCCCAACGGGTACGAAACTGGAAAGTGCGCGCGTTCTCTGCCCCGGTATCAATCACAGGCAGCCGGACCTGTATGCTACAAGGGCACGCAATTCCCAGCGGCTGAGGAATGGCTTTCATTCAATGAGCTATGGGCCATTAATAGCCCAGTCATGTCGAAGTTCAATAGCAAGTCTGAGATGAACGCGATTAAGAAATATATTGGCGAAGCTGCGGCGGCGGCGGGAATTGATAAGTATGTCTCAATTGATTAAAACACGTTCCCATTTGGCGTATTTACAACAAACCTGCCAGAGCAAAGCGCCAGACGGACACAGTAGCTAACATTCAAACCCCACTACAGAGGAATCTTCCTTACCATCATGATGCAAGAATCCAGAGGAAACGTCCGCACCGTCGCAGGCGACGGCGTGACGCCCGGCCTCATGCAGGCCCTGGGCAGCCCGAGCTGTCTCGGCACCCCCTTCGGCGGCTGCCCGGACTCAACAATTAGAGCCATGATCTTCGCCGGCGCACTAGGCACCGGCCAAACCGAGGGCCTGTCTACCTGCTTCAAGAAGAATCGCCGCCAGTACGGCCCCATGCTGCGCTGCTATAATAGCGGCAGCGTTGTTGACCCCCTGCGCTTGGAGATTGTCAACTTCGGAACCCCCAGCTATGTCAGCGACGTCGCCAACCGCCTGAGAGGGCTCGAGCCGCGCAGGGACTGCGGATTTGATGCTGCGACCCCATCGCCGGGCTATTGAGCACGGAGTGGTGGTTGAAATGTTTATATATGCATCTGGCGTTTACGGTTTGGGTTTTCTGTGGGCGCTTTTTTGGTTATACAAGCGCTGGTCGTGGTTTTAGCATTGCTGTTTTGTACAGCTTGCTATATTGTTGCATTTTCCTTTTCGTTTTTTTTTTCCTCTGAGATTGTTTTCTTGATATCCATATTTCCGTATGTTCTTGCATATAGATGGTCCACGAGATAGATTCTCATAGATTCTGTTATTTAAAACGATACCATACCTTTGGATATATACAAAATGTAACCCCTCAAATATCATTTGTGGGATGCAAGCCGTCTAAGAAAAGTCACTCCAAACTAAGTTCGAGAGCTCGAAGCTTTCATAGGGAGTGACAGGGGCATAGTTCAACTTTTTTTGTTTCTTTATTTATTCATTTATTTAATTCATTTATTTGTATATTTGTATATTTAAAATGAAAAAAGAAAAAAAAAATTTGCATGCTCCTTCTCCATGGTTGATGCAAGGGCAGAGCTCGCTGGCTAGTTGGCTGGTTGGTGGTATCAAAAAACGCGTAAAACGTTAGCCGAAATTTTCGGTTTAGATACAGAGTAATGTTATAGTTTTAAGTCAGGTTAATTTTACTAGTCTCTAGTAGAGCACAGCTGCATCCAGCACAGAAGTACTCTGTACAATGTGATTATTTCCGCCCGCTTCGCATTTTGACACAAACCGGAGGTCTCCAACGGTTAGATCTAGCGCGCTGACACTGATGCTGACATGATTATAAGCAAAGTGCTGATCACCGCGGTTCGTCCAGCGTTAAATACAACTGAACACATTTAAAATTTGCAATCTAACGTTAGATTAGGCGACCCCTTAACTAGGACAGCTGGTTATCTGCCTGACTCCCTGGCACAGGAGATGAGGGCTTGATACATTATTGGACTCCGTATCAAACAAAACGCAATAGCTGCTTTCTTGAGAAATAATCTGCGTGTTTCTTTTCGCAGTTCCGTTCGCAGTCGTTCAATTCATTGGCCATGAGATTCCCCCAAGGTCTTATTATATATACCACTCTTAGACACACTCGGGCGCGTCGAGAACCCAAATAAATAAATGCGCCCAACACTACGCAGCTACCGCCAATATGTTTGCCCGTCCTTCGGCAGCGTCCCGATGGTACCTTCATGCAGCAGTACCTTGTTAGGGAGGTAAAAGTTCTCATGGCCTGTTATTCAATAATAAGATAAAGAATGGATTTTGTGTTCAAGCAGGAGGAAAATGAGCCTTTGAAGTCGAGTTCGCGTCTAAGTATGACTAGACGCGGGAAGCGCGAATCTCTTTCCTAGGTTCTGGTATGTTTTTTGAGAAGTTCTCCTGGCAGTATTATTGTTATTAGGATTATTATTGTTGTTGTTGTTGTTGTTGTTGTTGTTGTTGTTGTTGTTGTTGTTGTTGTTGTTGTTGTTGTTGTTGTTCTTACCTTTATTTTTATTATGTTTTCTTTAACACAACACAAGAGATGGGAGCGGAGAATTAGACTATAAGTCAACTATAAATATATATATATCAATATAAAGAGCAATCTATACATCATATCTAGGAGTAAAATGTACATATACATAGATCATCAAAGAAGGGAATGAAAGAAAATTAGCAAGCTCTGTACAGCAGCAACAAACTGCAAAATCAGCCACCCTTTCTTAACCCTCTCTTGTAAATAGCTGTAGCATTCCCAAGGAACCCTGTGAACACCTGCTCAGCAACATGAGGCACAATTGAATTTGGCAAGTTCTCACCCTTCTTGTTGCAGTTGTCCACAGTCTTCTACTTCATCTTCTCAATCCACTCCTGCACCACCTTGAACTCCCACTCCGCCCTCTTCTCCTCGCCCTTATCATGCGCGTCGAGCATGTCAATCAGGTGCTCACAGGCCTTGACCCACTGGCTCGCAACCATCATCCAAGGTTCCATGTCTGTCGCAAACTCTTTCATGACCATGCGTGGCATGATCTTGAGCAGCTTGGAGAGGAGCTGCAGGCACTTGCAGAGCGGCTTGGAGCCATCATTGCTCTTGCCACAGTTGGACCAGCCGGCCCAGAAGGCCCCGATGTCCTTGTCGAGCATGGGCAAGTGCACCTCTGGAGTACAGTAGGGCCAGTTCTGGTTGAGATCGGAGAAGGCAACAAGGGCCTCATGGACTTGTTTGTTGTCACCAGAGAGTTCCTGCAGAATTGCGGCCATTGATTCATCGGCGTTGTAGGCGGGTTCATTCCACATGTAGTTGGCATAGTTGGTGAGAGTGGGTAGGGAGGGATAGGGCTCAATCATCATGTTGAAGGTGAAGCCCAGGAGGTACTTGTACAGATCAGCAGCACGGCCGGTGAGGGGGTTGAGAAAGAGGCAGTCATGCTTGCTGTCATTCACTGGGAAGTTGTCCCAGATGAACATTTTCTCGGTTATGTAGGTCATGAGAGTGCAATTGATGCTCTTGATGATGATCTTGTTGCTGAAGACTCCTTCGCCAGTCCACTGGACTCAGATTTTCTTGTCCAGGGTAGTACCAAACTTCTCCTTGTACAGATCAGGCTGGCTGCCAGTGTAGTTGGTGGGGACAGTCTCAAGGTTGAGGAGACCTAGGGGTTCAATGTATTCCTTCTGAAACATGGTTCAGATAGTAAGTCTGGGCTTCCGCCAGCCAGTGCCAACTACCCTTGTTCTCCCACTTTTGCTTATCCTCTTCGCAGTGGAATTGGAGGGGAATGTCATTAAGGGCAATGTAGAAGCTGTGGACACGAAGGTCACAGATCTGGTTGAACTTGGTGACAGTAATATTAAAGTCCTCTTCGGACGAGTAGCAGATGGAAGCACAGGGGGAAAGAGCATAGGTGAAGTCCACATGATTGACATTCGCAGTGGTTACGAGCTCCTTGAGCTGCTCAAGGGCGTCACCTTCGTAAAGATCGCGCCACTCATGGCGGAGTTTAAGGTCATCCTTGGTAGTGTAGATGTAGGTGTTGATTTTATGTCTCTCGTAGAACACGTAGTGGTCGAGGCGCGACTGATGCGACCAGGGAATGCCATAAAACCCCTCAATGGAGCCACGGATGGACATGAGCGGCCAGTCGCACACTTGGATACCGGGGACACGGTCGTCGCCATCGACAAGCTGGCGAAGGGTCTGTGCCGCGTAGTAAGTGCCGCGCTTATCCGCACCATTGAGAGCAATGCTCGGGCGGTAGCCATCGGCGTCAAGGCCATCCGCGTACTTAGTTACCACCTAGTGCCTTGGCGACGGCAGAGGGCGTCCGGGTTTTCTTTCATTGGTGCCGATGAAGATTTGGTAGCCATCGAAGGAGTCTGCGACTGAGGGAGTACCGCCAGCAGAGATGACAATCTGCTTCACTGCATCTATTGTGGCCTTGTCTTCGGCATCCCCAGTTACAATAGTGACGGGACCGCGGAGTGAGACCGCCCGGCCCAGCGGCGAGATCTATTGCGGAGGAGGCCAAACCTTGTTGACCTTTGGCGGCGGACGGCACTCGGGAGCCGCGTCGACTGGCCCAAGCCAAGAGCAAGGAGGGCGAGAACAAAGGCCCGGAGCCCGGATCGGTAATGGAAGTGCATGGTCAGCCTTTTTTGTAAGAAAAGGTTGAATGGCGGAGGAGGAAGCGCAACACACGAACTCAACGTCGGCCAGGGCACGGTTTATGTGTTAATTTGTTTCTTGCATCTGATCGTATATCGTCATTCGCCGGTGGAGACAGCATAGGAATGACCATGGCTATAACTGTTACCCATACTATAGTCATAACCAGAGCCCCGATGTGGACGGGGTCTGGGGAGTCCTATGGAGCCTCCCGGACGCAGTGTAGACAGAAGACATGATGGACCGGACCAGTATTATATTGTGGAGGCAGAGACACCGCGAACTGGCCGCTGCTGGGACGTGTACGCTGCAACCGTTACAGTTTGCCCAGTTCCCCGTCTGCAACGTTGGTGATGATCGGCGAACAAGGCGAGCGGCGTATTTACTCCGAGTCCGAGTTTTTTTATCAGGTTTCACGGAAGGTTGTTAGTTTGCCTTGAAGTTCGCTGGCTCCGAGAAGCAGACATTATTCTTCATTCCCAGCGGGGTTCATTCTCCTTGCCCTATAATAATGATATCCCAAGTGTTCGCGGGGTTGGCTTCCGCTTAAATAGTCCATGGCGAGCGAGTGCGCTAGAGTTACTGCTGTACCAAGGGACTCGCGCCTGGGACAGGGATGACTGTCAACGATTGATATGTTGATATGCTGATATGATGGATGATATGTGAATATTTCGGCCGAGCTCATCATTTTTCTTGCGGGAGATTGGGTGGATGAAGAAGAGTCAGTCCCTTATCTACAAGTTAGTTTATTTCTCCTTGATGTAACTACTCATATTGCCTGATATAGAGCTGTCAATACTGCTAAGAGGTTAACTCTGGCTCTGGCTCTGCCTCTACCTACAAATGATGTCTGCTTCCAGAAGTGACACAGTGGCGAGAGGAGCAATGTGGTGAGCTACAAAAGTTGTCTGAAAATAACCGGATCGATTTCTCCAATTCCCCAACATATCCGGGAGAATATAACTAGAGTTCGACTTGAACTCACTGCACCTAACTACTGGAGCCACCAAATCGGTCAATCCCTAAAGGTGGGGGAATGCAAGCTGCAAGTCTGCTCCAGGTCAACCAACATCACCCCGCTATAAACACACTTATCAACGCCGAGCCAGAGATCGGCATTCCGCGCTATATTAAACTCGGGCTTAATAGTGGCGCCGATGGTGTTGCCGGCCTTATTTCTCAGAATCGAACCGGTGGACGGCGTGAGACACTGAGCACTTAGGTCAACAACACAACACTCGCCGAGGACGTCCGGGCTCGGATCTGATACCTACTACTACTGTGTAGTCATGCACTCACTCCATACATGCGTCTATTTGCAAGAGGCGCCGTGCAGAATCATATCCCATCCATTCAGGCTGCCCAGCGCTCCACCCTCGATATCAAATCAACCCCATATAACCGCTCGTTTGGTACCTCCAAAAGCCTTATCTAGATACCGACCTGGGCTTGCCGTTCTCCTCCGGGCCCTGGTTGAATGGCCGAGCAACTAGCTTGAAAGTCGTTCTGTCTGCCGCAACTGGTGCTTGAGCTGCACCACGCCAGCGTACCACTCATGGGAGATGATTTCTTCACAGGTGATTGCAACGTGATGAATCTGATGCGTCTATGGCACACAGAGAAAGAGACTCATGAGTGGA
Source organism: Blastomyces gilchristii SLH14081 (assembly GCF_000003855.2). Classification (NCBI taxonomy): domain Eukaryota; kingdom Fungi; phylum Ascomycota; class Eurotiomycetes; order Onygenales; family Ajellomycetaceae; genus Blastomyces; species Blastomyces gilchristii. Next base: position 632,955 of record NW_003101673.1, read on the forward strand.
AGCAGAAAAATGGCTAAACACGGAGATACTATTTGAAGGGAGGGAGGACATGTCTTTTAATTCCAAGCACAGATCGCGCTCCTTCAATCCCGTTTCTAACTGAAAAAAAAAGCCCATGAGTGACGGACATTTTGGAGAGAAGAGAGCGCTTTCCAAGCTTTATATTCTTGTATTCTATTGCCTATATCCTATTTCTCCCGGAAAACAAATCTCCTGGTGGTCACGAAGCGCTGTGCGGCTAGGAAAGTTATGGGTTTCGGCCCGAGGCACTTTAACCTACCCCCCAAAGTGGTGTGTGCGCCGATGAAGGCCAGAAAAGCCTTGTGAACCCAATTGAGCCACAGCCTCAAAGGATATATGGAACCCTCCACCTCATACTTTCCTGCTGTGATGTCGCTGTTCCCTTCCTTGGCTCTGTGGAGAGCAGACAGGCTATTTTACATGGTTCCCCTCACAGTTCTTAAGAAAGCTATGTAGAGGAGAAATCCGGTTGGATGGATCAAGGGTCCAGTGTTTGCGGAGAACTGCAATCGAAGCCCTGATTATTACAGTTCGCCGCTACAGACTCGCCGAAGGGTAGGCATCCTGCACCCCCAGAGCGCTCAGGCTCTCACGAACGCAGTACGACCCCAGATCACCCTTTTTCCAAGCGCAACTGTATCCCCTATCCTATACAGCGTCCCAAGCCCTATGTCGGACGTGGTCATAGGTGTGAGTGGAATGACAAGTGAGTAAACGCAAGCGAAGTCAATCTGAGACAAGATGATATGGTATCCGAACCCGTGAGGCCGTGAGGTGCTATTTTGGCCTTGCTTTGAAATTTATTCTACCATCGTGGAACCTGTGTAGTGGGGAAAAAGGGGACCGGTCTGTGGTGAAAAAAAAAAAAAAAAGCCCAACTGTCTTATCAAGTATTTGGTGAGTTTGAGAGATAGAGGAAAAAGCTCTGCTGGCATTGAAGCCTAACAGCTTCTAAGGATTGTTTCAGCATTGATGCCAGGCGGCAACCTGACAGAATGGTTCAGAACCTGCAGTATTCTTCCGGCTCGGGTGCATATCAGCGCCCTTCAATCCTGGGGGAGGGGGTAGTGGAAGCAAACATTGACAGAAGCACGTATCAGAAGTTCGAAGGAAGGGTGATACCAGGGGGCGCAATGCGACGAGCGCTTTTTGATGCTATGCCACACATGGAGGGAGAGGAGGCTAGGTTAGGAGTTCAGCGTCATAGTGGACATGGCTGCCTCGGTGAGAGTATTAGAAGCTACGCATTTCAATGTCACAATGACCAAGGCTGGGTAGTGCAGCTTTCTCCGCTTGTCCTGTCCGGGTGAGGATGCTTCAACACAGAGTGTAATCGACGCTGAAGAAGCAGTGAGTGGTGTAACGGAGGCTGGTTGAACACCTGTTCCTTTAGAGTGTGATCTGTTTCTCAGAGTACTCCAGAGGCCATGATAGTCTTGATAGGAATTATAGTGTTCAATAATAGATATGAGACTGGATGCTTTGAGGTAGCGCAGATTAGCACTGGTCATATCTTCCTTCTCCTCTATTCCCTGGTTGTTGTAGCGCTGAGTGCAGGCCACTTGGTTCAGCTGCCAGACAGTATACGGGATGAGAGATTCTGCTCAAACTAACTTACAATTCTGATCTTTTACATTAGTTACTGACATAGTTGCAAAATTAGGTAATTGTATAATTCTTGAAAGAGAGATGAATTAGAAATATGACCTTATGTTACTATTAATGAGCTTTGGTTAGTTACCTGTCAATTAACCAGAGTAAAAACTATGTCAACATGTAATATATTGATTAAGAACATTCAACAACTGATGATAGATAGTTAAATAGTGCTCATACTCTTAGTTTGATCTACTGCTAACTGTTAATGTTCTTGACACAGAGTTGTATAGAGGTAGGTAGTGTTGAAACCTCATCATTTCTAAGGATGAATGTGTCCTCTCTCACCCAATTGTGCCCTTCACTTTTCCACACACCATCTAGTTATTTACTGGTGCTGCTGCCAGAGAAAAAAGTCTCAGTTTCACGGCTTAAAATTACTCATTCAGAATCCTCAAAACAAGAAGCCAGGCTGCAGAATGTGTGAAACCTGCTCTGGAGGGTCATTCACAGACAAGGACAAACTCTTCAAGAATGTCCATCTTCACAATTGCTGCCTGGTGAGTGATGATGATATGCGCACCCTGATGAAAGTGGGCTATATTCAACACGTCAGGATGCTCGGTGGTGTCTTTGTAGTGTGTAACTAGTTATAGTTATACTAACTATTTTAAAGATAGAACCAATGTCATTAGTTAGCGTCGGCGATAGTTATCGAACCCGCGAGTCTTCGCAGTCGATCTGGTCGTTGATCATTCATTCAAATATTGTTCACACTCCTTCATAACAAATCTTAGATGAAATGTCACATCTCATATTCAGTATATTTTCCCCTGGACACCAATATCCTCACTATGGCCACGCCACGGGCCCTAGTACGCCAACGCTCCTCGGCTTGCCCCCTGAGATCCGCAGGCTCATTTTTACCTGCTATTTTCGATCCGTCCGGATACGCCAGAAGCTCACATACCCATATGAAGCCGTAGAAGATCAATTGGCTATTCTGCGGGTCTGCCATCAACTCTACCACGAGTCTGAGCCACTCGTGCTTCCAAATGTACAGCTCTTCTGCTATAAAAACACAGATGTGATAAATACTCTTACCAAGATGAGCTCTGAACAAGTCTCACAGCTTCGGCACATGGTAGTCCACCATTGCCCCGTGGGATTCAATTTATCTTCGAAGGAAAAGTCTACCGGCGTTTCATCTGATCGGAAGCACGACACCAACGACGACAACGACGACGACAACGTCGGTGAGGATCCTGTCAGATACTTCCATCTTGGTGCGATTCTTGGCCTATTCCCGGGACTGCAGCTTGACATCCTCGAGGTCTTTTGCGAGGTACGCGGAGGACCCTACACGGATTTTCAAACCACGGACTGCTTCGGGTCCCTCCTTGGAGCTGATGGTTACCGGCAGCTTTGGATGCGTGCAAGCGAGGGCGACGGAGGGGCGTGGGTTGATACTCCAAGTTCTTTTGAATGGAAGGACTACATAGCGACCAAGTTCAAGCCGTATAATGGATGGGTCCGGATGAGGCTGCCACGACATGAATGGAGAGATGTGGGCAGAGATACCCCACAGGGAGAATTTTGGCACAGAGCTCAAGAGGCCGGGTTCACGCTCGTTAAAAAAATCGACTCTCCAAACGATTCTGATGAGGATGGGCAAAGTATGTATGGACACAGGAGCGAGGATGTAGCCGATATCGTTGTGGATAGAGGCGATGCGGACTTCGCTGTCAAGAAGGATGGCGATCAAGTGCTGAGATGCATTGAGCGAGATTATTTGCTGCGAGAGACTCCCGCGTTCTTTAAAAGCACTTCGGACGCCCTACGGAAGCTTTTCAAAGACCATAGCTTGGAGACCATCTGGGCCATGGATGGATTTGATGATGGCACTCTTAATTATTGGGACTTAGGGGATAATGCGTATTCGAGAAGGTATTAACTAGTCATGGATGATGTTTATATATATGTACATATGTACACATTTTGCCAGAATTCTGGATCCGGGGAAAGGCATGGCATAGGGAGTTATGAAATATTCTTCTAGCAATGTTGAATGTATGATGAGCGCATAAATAGAAGAGAAAAGCAGATTGTAAACCACCACAGCCGTTGTCTGTACCTATTTTCTATTATCGATATACCGATATACCCTGCTGTGTTATTTCTTTTCTTTTCTTTTCTTTTCTTTTTCTTTTTTTTTTTTTTTTTTTTTGCAGTAATTGGTTAACAATATAAATAAATAACTAGGGAACTCACTCATTCTAGCAACATTGTTGGTTATATATTTGAAACTGAAGATTCTATCAATCACCACTTCATCATTCATCATCGCTCAAGTAAATAACTTAGTTATCTGCAATGTATTATTCTTGAGTATTTCTGACTCCCTAACTCTATCGGAACCCAACAGCTCCAGCCCCCAGTTAGTTATGTAACCAGTTGGCTAACTTTTACTAAGACTTGGTTACTTTGTTTCTTTGTCCATCTCCTGCATAAATATGATTTTCTTCATGCAACAACTAGTTACTCACTGCAACAACCCAGTCCCAATTCCCAATTCCTGATTCTATTGGTACTGTTGGCCATACAAGCAGAGCTGCTCGCCTGGGATAACACACACACACACACACATATATATATATATCTATTTGCCGCGAACCAAACTTGAAACATCCCAAATGTCCGAGGGTGTGACTTTGTCCCATAGTTTCGGTGGTGAGGGAGATATTCAAATCGGGGCACATTCTCTGGGGGATATATCATATCCATCTCTATACACCAACATGCACCTGTTATAGTATGCAGGTGAATGCTGAGCGACTTCATCCGGAATTCCAGTGCATCTATCTCCCTAAGCGCTCCCCAGCCGAGCATTTCGTTGCTGCTAACTTACCGAAAAACGAGAGAGCCATACATAAGCTGAGGAAGAAGCCCCTTTATCTTATAGCATTCAGGCGGCTTTTGCGCAGATGAGCTGACCTTCCCAGATACATTTAGAGCGCGTAGCTCTGGCGGAGTTGGTCTCTCTTTCAAGGACAGTGGTATCATACAGGTGTTAATCAAAGAAGATATTCCTCCGACTTTCAACCAACCTCAAATGCGTCCATCCATCCAACACACTTGCGGTTAGAGTCGTACCAACAGGTCCATAAAAAAAACAGAAAAAAGAAGAAAAAAGAAAAAAGGAAAAGAAAAAAAGAAAAAGAAAAAAGAAAAAGAATGAATAGAACTTCGCGCCCATGGGGCCCCTTATACCGCGTCTCATGCAGGATGTTCTTTATAAACTATCGTTCTAGACCTCAGAAGGCTCTTCATGCATCATGCACCGCGAATATTCGTTTGGTTATATTCTCGTCCTGTTTTGTTGGGATAACAGGGCCCAAACCCCATATTGCGTCTATCAACAAACAAGGCTCCTTTCCAGGGAAGGAATTCTTCCCCATGGGAGAATGATATATTATAAATAACAAAGCACACCCCCCCTGTCTATAATACCCTGCTTCTACAGCTTTGATTATCTTTTAATCCAGGCTCATCGTCGTCGGTTAATGGGCGGTCTTCCATTGACTTGACAGGGTACTATCAATTATAGTATTTATACTTTGATCGCTTTGCACCGAGTTTGACCAAGGGAGACAAAGGAAAACCGCTCCCCCGCCGGTCCCCTCGCAACCATCAACCATGACGCGCTCATTACTCATCGCCATCCTTTCCCTATCACTTCCTCTGGCGCTCGCGACGGATGACTGCGGTAGCGGAGGCGTTGATTGTCCTGCAGCCTCACTAGACAGGACTCCCCGGCCGCTCTCGACTGCATATAGCCATATCACAGTTACAGTTAAAACTATAACCCCGAGGGGTGCACCCAAAGAAACTTTCCCATCGGCAGCTCTGGGGCCCCCTCTAGCCGCATCAGAACCCCCCGCGGCCGCGTCTCCTCGAGCCACTGCCACCCCCCTGAAGACTGCGCCGGCGGCGCCTGCATATCCCGCAAAGCCCCCGAAGCCCGGAGCGGGCGAAAGTGTCAAGAAGCCTAAAACCGCCCGTCCAGCAGCCCCAAAACCAGAGCCAGAGTACGAAGCTCCATCACAGAAGAAATCCCCGCCTCAACGTCAGTCTCCGCCAGACTACGAGGCCCCACCGAAGAAAAAATCCCCGCCACAACGTCAGTCTCCGCCAGACTACGAGGCTCCACCGAAGAAAAAATCCCCTGCCCCGAAGAAAGAATCTCCTCCTCCAAAGAAAGAATCCCCACCAGACTATCAAGCTCCGTCGCAGAAGGTATCCCCGCCGCAGCGTGAATCTCCGCCAAACTACGAGCCCCCCCCAAAAAGAAAATCTCCTCCGCCGAAGAAAGAAACCCCTCCTGCAAAGAAAGAATCCCCACCAGACTACCAAGCCCCGTCACAGCAGAGACCGCCACCAAAGCAGCCCGAGCCCGAACCAGACTACGAAACTGGGCCGGAATACCGACGCCGAACTATCCGGACGCCTAGACGTGCTCGTCGAGCCAGGGATGCCATGTATTACTAACGTGGGTAATAGGCCTTGGTTGGTATCTATATTCTCTCTGTTATTGTTTCGGAAAAAGGGGTTCCCATCTCTTCTATGGCGCTGGGTGCATGATCCAGGGCCCCCGTCCTTTGACGTTGTGAGTTTGGAGTTTGGGATTTTAGATAACTGAGGAGATAGAAAGGGGGTGGCAAGGGGATGATCACCCGATTTTTAAATCCCCTTTTCCAATATTTTTCAAAAAAAAAGTTGTTTTGGCGACATAGAGCGGGATAGACTAATCCAATAATTAATCCACTTAATCTTAACATCTGTTTACTTCTTTGGTTCTCCATTTGAGATGTCTGTTCTTTCTTTCGCATATTTTTAAGTGTGGTGCATGCGCGAGATGTCAACCCTGTAGCAACACTTAATCCTAAATGCATTACTAGATATGGACGCAGAGGAGTGATATTGACAGAAAAGAACATACCAATTTACAGGCCAGTAATAACCCCGAATACAATTCCATTCCCACTTCCAGTTCCGTTAACACTGACTCTTTGTGTGTTTCTAATCCATCTATCTACGTGAGTTATTCTTTTGTAAAGACAAAAACAAAATAAAAAAGTCTGTTCCATTCAATAACCCCATCCCATTTCCCATATACAACATAACCCATCCATCCACATCCTCATACCCCACCATATCACTCTATCCCAGTCGACCTACTCACAACCGACTCCGCCCAACCCCAACTCCCTCCCCCGCAGCCCTGCGAATAAACCCCGCCACCTTCCCCGGCCGACTAATCATGGGCGAATGGCCGGCGTCCTCCAGCACCTCGATACGGTCCCGCGCAATCCCTGCACCAAAGGCCATGCGCGTCTGCACCTTGAAGGGGACGGCGCCGTCGTGTTTGCTCATCAGATAGGAGCAGGGGTAGTGGCGGTAGGCGGGGTAGGTGAGCGGGGAGAAGAAGACGCTGGTGGGTTTTGGGTTAGTGAGCTGTGGGGTTGGGTTTTGGAGAGAGGTATTATATATATATATATATATATATATGTATGTATGTATGTATGTATGTATGTATGTATGGAGGGGGACCTTACGGGAGTGGTTGGAGTTTCAGCTTTGAGGACCAGTAGTGCTGGGCGAGGGGAGGCAGGTCGTTGTAGAAGCGGGCAGGGCCGTCGAGGATGCGGATTTGTTCGTTCTGGGGATTTGTTTATTTAGTTATAGTGTTGGTCATGGGAAGATGTGAAGACATGGATGTAGAAAGAGATGTATAAATGAGAAGTCAAATAAATACCTTCAGCTCAAAACCCTTTAGCTCTGTGCGCTCTGGTGTCCACAGGCCTTTTCCAACAGGCAGAACCATGCCAACAATGAATGCCAGATGCACAATCCGGCCGCGGCGAGGGATGTATTGAGCTAGTCCTGTATCATCTCCAGCACACATCGCCTTTGCATCTGTCTCCTTCTTCACAGCACTGGAAACCTCCTCTTCTCTCTCCTTCTCGCCATCTCCATCCATCCCCTTTCCTCCAACCTCTTCACCATCCTGAGAATAGCCCTTCATCTCCCCATGAAACGCCTTCAACGCCTCGCACCCCGCCACAGCCGCGTACGAGTGCATCACCACAACCACATCCTTTCCACAGTCCAGCACGGCCTCGATGCCGCTCTGGATGGCATCCACGTCGCAGGAGAAGTCGGGCGCGGCGGGCACCATACCAGGCGACTTGAGGGCCACTGGGTAGACGGAGTAGCCGGCCTTCTCGAGCAGAGGCGTCACGAAGGTCCAGACGGCGGGGGATTGCCAGCCGCCGTGGACCAGGAGGATGGTTGGTTTCGACATCGCTTGGGTTGACACGGTTGGGGTGGTTTGATGTGCTAGGGAGTGTTTGATATGAGAGTAAGGATTCAGTAATATGAGACTGGTTGTGAGTAGAGCTCCCTGCAATATTTTTTTTGAATAATATGCACTTCTTTGACTCGATGAGCGGGTATATCGGTATTATTTAAGATATCAAAAAGAGATTGCGTTTATAAAAACCGCGGACAGAAATCCCTTCGGTGGATTTGTGGGAATGATATGAGACACACAACACAACACGCGCACAATGTGTCCGACGAATAACACAAACGACATCTATTGAAGTGGGAAATTCTAGGAGATTCCTCTCCGAGCAGAACAATAACAATAACAATAACAACAACAACAACGGCTCTTGGGCCCGTTGCTCATATGGAAACCCGGCTTCATCCTTCACCCTTTGGCCAACCACCAGCCAGCGAGAAGAAAGGAAAATAGATGCATAACACACACACACACACACGAGGAAAATAGACAGCAGGAGTACATATTATCAGCCTATACCACAGGGCTTGCTGAGCTAGGGACACCGGGACCAGGTAATTTCGCGCTTTGCAACACTGGGCTTCTATGCTGCGACAGCCTGGAGAGAAAAAAAGATGGATGAGTAGGAGGGGATCTCAAACGCTGCTCGCTTTGTCTAACCGTCCCTTTTTTTTTTCTGGCTATCCTTGTTCCGCCATTCCTTGGTCGGCACAAGACAAGGATAATTTGTGGGAGAAATAGAAAAAGAAAGAAAAAACCGTTGAGAAATGATCAAGGCGCTGGTGGCGGAGATCATCTTCGTAGCAGTAGTTATTTATTTATACACATAAACCTGAGTATATATATATATATAGGACTATATACAATAGTTACAGCATTGGGATTAATGAAGATTAACCCAGTTTGGGTGGAAATAATAAGCTCCTGGTCGTTGGAAGAGTCAAGAAGAGCGCACCGTCATCGCAGCTGTATAATCAGATATAGTTATTATTGGTCACACAATGGAATGTTGTGCTGCGTTTGCCATGTTTCCGAGTTGTAGAAATGCAGAAATATTAGTTATATATTTAGAGGAACAAAGGAAACTGAAACAAGAGTAGCTAAATAATAAATAATTATTATGGATTGCGTTGGTTGTTCAAACAAATAAATATCCGAGAAAAAATATATCAACTATTTATTTATTTATTTAGTTAAATATTTAAATATTTAACTAAATAATATTGAACCGGCCCAACTTGAAATCTTATTATTTAAATAAATATTATATTTAGCCCCTGAATCCCGACCAAACACAATCTTCCAAACATCCGCTGTGTAACCTCCTCCACAACGAACGACCACCACAATATCAGCACAACAGCCTGATCTCATCTCCCTCCATGATATCTCCTCTATCCCTCCAAAACCCGCGCCTCCCTCATCTCCCCCACCAGCCAACACTTCTTGCCGCCATCTAAACCGCCAAAATGCCCCTCCCCTTCAACCTCCGCCCTCCCAAACTGCCTCACTCCCGCCACAACCTCCAAACCCTCCGCAACCAACCCCTATCCGAACTCTCCGGCGCCCTCGGCGACCTGGGCACCTTCCTCCCCCTCCTCACCGCCCTCGCCATCAACAACACCGTCTCCCTCCCAGCAACCCTCCTCTTCTCCGGCCTCTACAACATCCTTACCGGCCTCTTCTTCGGTATCCCCCTGCCCGTCCAGCCCATGAAAGCCATCGCCGCCGTCGCCATCGCGAAGCATTTCACACCGGGCCAGATCGCCGCCGCCGGCATCTTCGTCGGCGCCTGCATCCTCCTCTTCAGCGTCACGGGCTTGCTGACATGGTTTGCGCGCGTCGTGCCCACCCCCGTCGTCAAGGGGATCCAGGTGGGCGCGGGCCTGTCGCTAGTCATATCTGCGGGTGCGTCTCTGAAGAGCCAGCTGGGCTGGTCGGGGCCGAGCTGGGGGGATAATTATATCTGGATGCTTGTGGCGTTTGTGGCGCTGGCGCTGACCGGCATCTATCGGCGCGTGCCGTATGGGCTGGTGGTGTTTGTGGTCGGGCTTGGGTTTGCGTTTGTGCTGCTGGGGACGTCGCCGGATCAGAGGCTGCCGTCCTTTGGCGTTTGGAAGCCCGGTGTTTTTACCCCTGTCGGGGATGAGTGGAGGGTGGGTATCGTTGACGCGGGCATTGGGCAGATCCCGCTGACCACGCTCAATTCTATCGTGGCCGTTGTGTATCTGGCTGGTGATCTGTTACCGGAGGTGCAGACGCCGTCGACTACGGCCATTGGGCTTAGCGTTGCTGGTATGAATCTACTGGGTTGCTGGTTTGGTGCCATGCCGGTGTGTCATGGCTCTGGCGGCCTGGCGGCGCAATATCGATTCGGCGCTCGGAGCGGGGCGAGCATCATCCTCCTCGGTGCCTTCAAGCTAATTATTGGTCTGTTTTTCGGAAACACGCTTGTTGGTCTGCTGCAGCGGTTTCCCAAATCATTCCTGGGCGTTATGGTGATTGCAGCTGGGCTGGAGCTGGCGAGTGTGGGCGAGAGCTTGAATACGTCCCGCGCATGGGATATGGTCAAACACCCAGGCTCTGGGAATGCGTCTGGGTTACGACTGCCTGGGAGCGGTCTGAACGAGGCGGAGAAGAAGCAGAGGTGGACTGTCATGATGGTCACGGTGGGCATGCTGGTTGCGTTTAAGAACGATGGGATTGGCTTCCTCGCTGGGATGGTTTGTCATTGGACGTACAAGCTTCCGGCATTGGTTGAGGAGATCCAGAGGAGATATGGAGAGGGGAGGATTAGACTACCCGGTAGTGGTCGTGGACGTGGGAGTTTTTGATATGGATATGATATGTGGAGGATATGGAAGTAGAACGGTTGAACGCCCCCCCCACCCTCCCCTCCCTCCCTTGAATAATGATTAACGATGGAATGAAGTACGATTTCTCTTCCGGGATCGAAGGTAAATTATCTTGCGGATTTACCATTTCCCCCTCTTAATGATGGAATGGATGTGCTATGCAAATTAACTATCGTCCGGGTTTACTTTTCTCTTCTATGATGACCCCCTATTTTTGAGGGAACTGGTTTATTTTCGGTCTACCTTCTCTATGGTTGGATTTTAGCAGATTTTGGATTTCGGGATACCATACCCCTACCCTAGATTTAGTTCAGGGAAGAGTAAACAGCATTTTGTCACCATATATAGTAACAGAATCTACGTCTATCTATCTCTATCTCTATCTCATCTCATCCGTACTTGCTCCCTGCCCTTCCGCTCTCCAGATATTATTAATACACCTTGGATCAGATTAGATAAGATCCTAGCCCTAACTTCTCTCCCCGCATTTGGAGATATATTTCAGGCTCCAAACTTCCGCATCGACCTCAAAAAACATCACGAAGCTCATATCTACATAACTCACCATCTTTGCCCTGCGGCTATATGAGCTAGCACTATTCCTCGCATACTTCCGAAACCCACAGCAACGAGGCCCGTCCCCCCGCCATCATCCACCATGTCCGCTGCAACCCTTTCCCCTCCCCCTCCGCCGCCCCCCTCCTCCATCCCCGGCCTCACTCCAGCCCAACTGGCCTCATTCCGCGAAAACGGCTACCTAGTAATCCCCAACTTCCTCAGCAGCGACGAAGTCTCCTCCCTCCTCCAGACCACCCACACCCTCCTGAACGACTTCCCGCTCGACTCGCACCCGCTCACCTGCTTCACAACCGGCGACGAATCCGACGACGACGCAGACCACTGTAGCACCAACAACGCCAAAGCAAAACACATCGGCGACCAATACTTCCTCACCTCCGGTAACAAGATCCACTTCTTCTTCGAGCCGGACGCGTTTATCCCCAACTCCAGCCCGCCGCAGCTCCGCAAGTCCAAAACCCTCTCCATCAATAAAATCGGGCACGCCCTACATGTCCTCTCCCCGCCCTTTGCACAGGCTACCATCCCCGCACCACCACCACACACGTCCGTATCTACATCTCCATGTCCATCCACCGGTGCCCGCAACGCCGCCATCGCCCGCGACCTCGGCTTCCGCGACCCGCGCGTCCTGCAGTCCATGGTCATCTGCAAGCAGCCCGGCATCGGCGCGGCCGTGCACCCGCACAAGGATAGCGAGTTTCTGTACACGGACCCGCCGAGCGCCGTGGGGTGGTGGATCGCGTTGCAGGATGCCGGGGCGCGGAATGGGACGCTGGGGGTGTGGGGGGGCAGTCATCGGCGCGGGTATATTCGGCGCAGGCTTGTGAGGTGTGTTGGTGGTGGGGCGGATGGGGGCACGGAGTTTGTGCAGTGGGATGGGACTGGGCTGGCGGGGGAGTTGGTCGATAGTAATGATGATGGGAATGGGAGAGGGGAAGAAGAGGAGCCCTATGTACCTCGCGACGAGGATTTTGAGTTATTGGAGGTCCCTGCGGGGTCGTTGGTGCTCATTCATGGGAACGTGCTGCATCAGAGTGAGCGGAATACCAGCGACATCAGCCGGTTTGCGTATACGTTTCATGTCATTGAGGGGGCGGAAGGGTGGAAGTATGATGAGCGGAACTGGTTGCAGCCGGAGCCTGGGGAGGGGTTTACGAGGTTGTATGCTCAGGGTTATTAAATGGGGAACTACGGTAAAATTGCCCCATGTCTGTGTGGACTGTTGATGGTAGAAGAAGCTGGCGTGATTTATGGGTGAGTGGCGACGTGTATGATTTTCATTTCTCGATGTCTTCTTCTCATATATATCTGTCTCGGCCCTCCTTTCTAGGGCCTTGAGGTGGATGTTTTTTTAATCAATTATTATGATGACTCTTGGCTTCACATAGGCCGGGGATGCTATTTCAGAACAGAATCTATATTATGAACACTGTTGCTTTTTCTCCTCCTTTTCATCCAGCAGAATTCGCTAAAAACGGAAACAGAAACATAAATCTATGCACTATGCACTCGAGTATGTAGTGGGAGGGAAATAAAAAACGGGGGATCCAAAACTCCCAAACACCTATCCGATAAAAATGAGATATCCCAACAGCACGTAAAAAAGAAACCAAAATCAACATTTCAAGAAACACTCAACATCCCCAACATCCCCTTCGTCATCCACGCCTGCTGTGCCCGATCCACCTCCTCCCGCACCCGCGCATGTAACCTCTCAACCATCCCATCAATAATGGCCGACTGGCCCAAATTCCCCGAGTAGATGTCCAGTATATTCATCGCAACCTCCACACACATATCCACAACCCTGGGGTCCGTGATGGATTTATACACCCACTTCAACACGGGTTGCAGCGTGACTTCATCGCGCCCGCTGAGCGCTGCGCGGAGGGCGGAGCGGTGCCGCAGCGCCGTGAGGAGGGTTAGGGTGTTCAGTTTGCTATTCGCCGCGGTGCTCTTATTATTATTATTATTGCTATTGTTGCTATTGGCGGAGGCCAGGACGGCGTCGAGAGCAGCGGCGTAGCGGCCTTTGCGCAGGTCGAGTTCCCAGGGCTGTTCCCGCTTACGCTTCCGGGTCGAGGCCGCCGAGTCCTGCGCGTCAATGACGATATCAATCCCTTCCCCGACAAAATCCATACCGCGCAGGCGCTTCTCCCACCCCTTTCCGCGCTTTTTCTGCTGCTTCGCCACGCGTTTGTCGTGCTCGTCTAATTTCCCGTCGAGGAGCGCCTGCATCTCTCTCTGCCGCTCGCGCTCGCGCACCTTCTGCTCACCCGATAACCGCGTGCGGATGGATAGCAGACCAGACTGCATGCCGACGGCGATGTGCTTGTCCTCCCTATCCGACCCCGTGGCAATGACGCCCAACGACAAAATCGGCGAGGGATATTTGCTCCCGCCCACCACATTCCACCCCGTGGTCTCAAACACCTTCATATGTCCATCCAGCGCGCCACTGACAACCCTCCTCCCGCCCGACGCTAGCGACAGCGCCGTGACCGTCTTCTGATGACTCTTGATAACATGCAATGGCTTCCCCGCAACGACATCCAACACCGCAATCTTATTTTCCGCCGCAGCAAGCATCGTCGTCCCCGCCGTCAACGGCAACACACTCTCCACCGGCCCCCGCATCTTAAACGTCATCACACTCCTCCCTCCCGGGCCCGCCCGCGAATCCCAGACCTTCACCAGCCCATCATATCCACCCGAGTAGAGCAAATCCGTCCCCCTGCCCCCACCAGCCGCAGGCATAAACCCCACGCACCGCACATAATCCTCATGACCCAGCAGAGTCCGCACGCTACTCTCGCTCGGCAGATCCCACAGGCGCACGGTGCGGTCGTCGCTCGCGCTGAGCAGCGCAGTGGGATCCGCGGGCGAGAACTGCACGGCCCAGACGGGCTGTTTGTGCTCGCGCCAGGTCTTGAGGATGGCGCGCGAGTGGATGTCGAAGACCTGGATGGTGCCGCTGTCGTCGGAGGCGGCGAGGATGCGGCCGTCGGCGCGCACGGAGGCGCAGCGGGTGATATCGTCGAAGCGGGTTATGGTTTTTAGGAGCTTGCGGGTGCGGATTGAGTAGAGTTGGACGCGGGCGCCGGTTGCGACGGTAAAGAGGTCTGGGGGTGCTGCTGTTGGGTTGGTGGTTGAGGAGGTGAAGGAGGAGGCGAAGGGTTGGGAGATGTGGTTTATGGGGCTATTGGAGGGGGAGGGGAGGAGAAGAGGGTTCTTAAAAGAGCGCCAGTATTGTTGTTCGGGGGTTAGGCGGGTAGAAGGGATAGAGGGGAGTTTCGTTTGGGGGAGAGGGAGGACGGGGGCCGCCATGGTTGCGGTGAGGTGAGGTGGGTGGTTGGAGCTGGGGAATCAATGATTGGGGGAGTCGTGGAGTTTTAAGTAAGATTTAACAGGTAGGTATACGATACATTGCGCTACTGAGGTTCCCGGCTCGTAGTAGTTCGCAGGCCAATTGCATAGAAATAGATATTAGTGTTGGTGTTGTCTGATAAACAATTGCGGCTTGAACTATTTTTTATTTTTTTTTGAAGCTCGGGAGAAATTTCGCCGGGGCGGGATAATGTTGTTCCTACCCCACAACTTGCGGAGGTTCGTATATACAATAAATACATTGACATAAACAGGAGGCAGGATATAAAGAAATGGTTATCATTCTCATGGCACTGCAGGAGGTTTACAGGAGGTGTCAGTTGATATTTGGTTAAACACTCTGAGTCAGGAACACATCCGGCACAAGATGGAAACCAACCACAAGTCATCAAACAGACTCATTCTCAATATTAAAATGCTGACTCAATATCTACAGTAACTAACAGATATTCACAAATAGAAAAAGATATAGATAATAAGAAATATGAAAATATTTAAAAGGAAATCACACAACAAATACAGGAGGTGGAAAATAGACTAGTGCGAGGATAGTTAAAAGAGAGCTGAAGATCAAAACCGAAAGAGATCTACATAAAATCAGTTTTCTATAAGAATTTCTCTCCCGTCTTCCATCTCCCAGACGTAGGAAGGTAGTCTGGTCAAAACCCGCCATCCATCCACCCGATGCAACAAAATTCCAGCCCAAAATGTTAAATCCGGTTGGGAATTGGGGATATATGTAATCGAGAAGACAAAGAAGGAACAAACAGAGAGGAATAGACACAAATAATAATAAATTAAAAAAATAGAAAAATAAAATAAAAAAAATGAAAATTGAGAAAGAAATGCCGGCCGAATATGTTTTTGTCATATACCAACCACACCACCCTCAGTCTATAGAAAAGGGGGAAAATTAAGAAAAAGACACCATGTCACACAATGCGTTCCAATCATCCACTCATCTCTTCATTTCCGCTCGTATATACCAAAATAAGTCCAAAAAATCAAATAAAGAATGAGGTTCCTTGCCGATCAAAGTCAGTGCCTGGGGGTTCCTTACCAAACAACAATGAACCCCAACCAACCCAATCCAGCCACACACATTACCCCCCATACCCCGGCCCCGGACCACCACTCCCGACATACGACATTCTCCCCCTCCCCCTCCTCGCCGCATTCCCAACTCCACCAACTCCAATATCAATCCGCCGTATCTCCTCACTTAACGCGTCTAGCTCCCCTACATCGCCACCGCCACCGCTGCTGCTGTGCACAGGGACTTTCGCGGGGATAGGTGGCCCGGTGGATATCGAGCTTGATGTTGGAGAATGAGAATGGTAGTGGCCGTGTGAATGAGAGTGTGAATGGGAGTGAGGATGGCGGGTAAGTTGTTGGCTTGAGGGCGAGTGAGAATGGTGGGATACTGGGATAGGGGCGGTGGAGATGGAGTTGTGTGGGCTGTGGTTCGGGCTGTGGTTGGCGTATTGCGGGGTGCCTGCGCTAGTATTACCGTTATACCCGTACGGATCTCGCTCCCGGAGGGGGAGGGCGTTGTTAGGTCGTTGGCTGGTGGTATGATTATGGCTGTGAGTATAGATGAGGTCTTTGCCACTGGCTCTGCCACTGCTGGAGTTATTCGTGGGTTGTATATATGAGTGTGGGCGGGACGTTTGTTGGAGGCGGGCGCGGGCTTGTGGAGTGGTAGAGGAGTTGATGGTTTGTTGGTGGAGAGGTATGGTCGCAGGTGCCTGCGAATATGATTGGACGGGGGTCATGGAGTGTGGTCGTGCTTTCATAACCAGTGCGGAGGAGGAAGAAGAGGTCGATGAAGATTTAGTTGGTGGCGACGCAGCTGATTCACGCGGTGAGAACCGCGTCGAGCTCTGTGGTGCATGCTTGAATCGGACGACTATTTCTGGTTTCCGCGATTTACGTTCTGGCTCCGGCGCCCAAGTATCCGTGGGTAGATGGTCGGAAGGGTCAATGACCCGACCATCATTGCCGATTATGGGCCCTAGTTCCCGAAGTTTCTCCACTTCCCGCTGTCGGGCAGCTTCCATGGCGCCCTCGGGCGTTTCGTAAGCAGGAGCGGCCTGTTGAAGGGCGGCGGCGTTTGCGGTGCGCGGGTCCAGAATGTCATAACAGTCTGGCGAGAAAGGCATTCCACTTGGAACACTGAGCTCCTTCGGGGGAGGTGGATGTGGGCTGACAGATTTGCGGGGAGGAACATGTCGGAGGTCAGGACTTGTTCGTGGAGGCCGTTCAAGCATCGAACTTGGAGATGCGCGCACGAGCTGAGAAGGAGGCGTGGGCTGTGGTGGTGGCGGGACATGGTTTTGATGACGTTCGAGCTGGCCATTATACAAGTTTCTGTCTAGCTCATCTGCAACAGATGCTTCGTAGCCGGGTACCAAAGCCGAGGGGACAATCTCCCCGTTTGACGTGCTAGGACGATCCTGGGAACGTCCCCTATCATGCCCATAAATACTATTATACGAAGGTGTCGGGGAAGCTGAATAAATTGGCTCCCTTTCTGCAGATGAGAAACTCTGGTTCTGGTAATTTGGAGAGTAGGGGATGTATTTCACTTGATCGTCGACTGGCATTGGTGAGGTCCTGCCTGCGCCCAGATTGAGAGGCTCCGGCATTGGTATGGGTGCCATCTCGTTTTGAGAGTACTCCACTGGCGGCGGTGGTGGTGATGGTGGTGCGTGCTGCTGCTGATGCTGTTGTTGTTGCTGCTGCTGGTGTTGTTGTTGGAAGACCTGGCGATGTACTGGGGGCGGAGGGGGCGGTCCTTCCTCATCTTCGTCATGAACGTGCGGCTGCATGCATTCATGGCGAGGGCGGCGGTCTGTTTGGTTGACAGAGTGGCGTAGGGGGCTATCACGGAACACGTCGTTGTTGGGCTGAGAGGGGCTATATTGGTGGTAGTGGTTATGGCGATCACTAGGCCCAGTCATGACTAGAGATTGTGAGGGAGGCTCTGGAGGTTGTGTGCGCATTTCTGCAGCGCCGTAAGGAGAACCGCGAGAAGGAGGTGGATATGATGGTGAGCCGCCACTGTAATGTTCTGGTACTGGCATAATGTAGTTATTTTGCCGTGGAAGTGTCTGGTAAGAATCGCGGGAATGGGTGATGGGTGAGGGGTGATGTTCATATCCGTTTTGCTCGATTGAATGCTGATGGCCATGGTCAAGCGACTGGTGGTGGTTATTGTGAACATTGTGGCTATATTCTGGTTCTTGAAAATAGACTTGTTCCCGAGGCAAAGGCATCGGGGGTTGAGATCGGCGATCGTACTGATCGGCTGGTAGCTCTTCAGCCTCCCGAGGCGGCGTATGTTGATAAGCTTGGCGTATCGGAGTAGAGTATTTCGACGCAGCGTTAGGGGGCGGAGGCCCCCATGAACGATTGAAATCATCAGGAGTTTCGTATGTCCGTGGATTTTGCGTCGGGGGGGCTGGCTGCGGATGTAGCTGCGGTTGTGGCTGTGCCTGGGCTAGTGGTTGGGACTGGGGCGGCTCTGGTATTGGTTGTCGCGTTGGAATTGGGTGATTCTCTCGAGATGGAGGAGGAGCGACGCGATCGGATGAAGATGGGCGGGCCGGAGACGAGCCAGTAGGGTCAGCGGGCAGAGGTCTTCTCTTTGACGGTTTGGCTTGACGAGGACCCGAAACGCCTGATTGTGCCGCCTCTGTCTTTGCCTCGACTTTATCTGCTTCCTTTCTCCGCTCGATAACCGTTTCATCCTTAGGGCGGGTGTCGTAGAAGGTCAACTCGATCCTAATATCCCCCGCATATTTCCCTTTGTACTGCAATGCATGCCAAAAGTCATTCTGCCCACCGCCTGGGATAATCACGTTTTTAATATCAATCCATGTTTCACCGATGAGGTCTGTCTTCTTATCGTCATTGAAGACGGAGACTTTTAACTGTGTGTAATCGGGTGAGTCGTGTACCGTAAACCGTAACTCTTGATCCCTAAACAAGGTAGAAAAAGGGAAAGCCATTTGTTAGAAATATGATCTAGTCCACCAAAAAAAACAAAACAAAAGAGAACCTGGTAAAGTGAATCTCCGTCCACTAACCATTTTGGGGTCTGGCCGCCTCTCATATCAGTTTCCGTCTTCTTCGCCTCCTTCCCCAGCCGCGCGGCACAGTAAGGATTCTGCTTGCCCATTGTTTTCCTGTTGGGCAAATTTTTGGCGCGGTCGATGATAGCGACCAGCGTCCCTATCCGGGGGCCATCCACAGACATATCTGCAAAGATGCCAGCAGTATGCTGAGGCGCCTGCGCTGGTTTTGACAGTTTGGAAACCATGATGATGTGCGGCGGGGAAATTTCATGTACGGTACCAGTTGCCCTGTCTATTTTGTTGTTGATTGACTTTCCTGGTGTTCCAAAGCATCCAAAAGTAAACAGAAATTAAAAAAACGAAAGAACGTATTCATTAATTTTTTTTCAACCTCAAATGTCGGTCAACGAGGAAAATTAGAGAAATAAGCAATAAATACGACAAGCCCGGTGCTGTCCGTTGTTGTCGTATGCAGCTTTCGACCGGAAAAGGACGAAGCAGGCGGAGGTGAAATAAGAGTATTTTCAAGTGAGAGTACACAGCCGGGGGGCCAATGACGACAGAGAAGACGAATCAGTCCCGACCAGGACCAGAGCGCTAGAGGGACGCGGTTGGCGAAGACCAGTTAAAGAGAGCGAGAATAAGGTCGTAGTGTAGGCCGTCCGTGGTTAAAAGAGTGAGGGGACAATAGCCCAGAACAGCCAGGCAATAGAGAGGAGGAGAGAGGAAGAGAGAGGATTCCTGTCCATGAATTGGAGCAATGGTGGTGGAGGAGGTGGAGATATATGAATAATGAAGAATGACTCGCTGCCGGGATGTTTTGATATTGGCGTGGTTGGTGCCAGAAGTGGCTGGGAACAGCAGCTAACTAGTTATGTGAGGCCAGACCGGGCTCAAGAGGACGGGGCCAGCAGCGGATTGGCTGGGAAATACACAATAATCCTGGATTGTCCTTTACTATTCCCTGTTGCCGCCAGGCTTTTAGTAGTAGATGTGGTCTTCCCTGATCCTCATATCCGGTATCTGGCCGTTGTCTTGACGTTGGGAATGATTTACTTCGTGATGTTTTGTTGATGTTCAGATTCACCGTTCAAATGCCAAGCATATGTCCCCGTGACCGCAGCCTCCGGGCTATTATTTTTCCGCCACCGGGCCTAGTTTAGCGATCAAGCCGTGCAGCCACATCTTGGCAGTGCCACAGTCTAGCCCGCTTTGGAAAGGGTCTTGGCATCCATGGATCTTCTTCTTCTTACTTCAACTTCAGATCAATCATTATTATTATTACATATATAACTACCAACCGTCATTACCGTCATCACCGTCAATCACCGTCAATCACTGTCAATGCCTGGTCACTAGGTCGCCACCGCAGCAATTCAACTAACTACTAGTAGTAGTTCACTACCTTCCCTATATTCATCATATATTCGTCTTGACTCTTTCATTCAACGAGAGTATTCCAGGGAATCTCTCCCAAATTCCCCCTCTTATTATACACCGATGTTTAGACAGGTTTACCTCCCATGACGGGCAGGCCGGGAGAATTGATTGACATATATTACTACCCCTAAGATCGCGCTTTTGCGCAACGGCTGGGGACACCGTCTAGCGTATAATAAGTTATTCAATACCTTGATTACCACATTATGGTAGGCTGTATCCTCTTTCCGAGGAGCTTTGACATATAATTTCCCTCTCACGCAGGTTGTGTTTCGCCATAAAAAGCAACCGCTTAGGTTACCGCAACGAAAGCTGCTATTCGTCACGATGTCGAGTCGAGCTGTTTCTACCCGCTAAAAGCACGAAGTTGGATCTAATTCCCTATTGACGGCCTCGTCCTGTTCACCAGCCTTGACTGAAGAAAGCTACCGTTTCCTACCTCCCCTCAGCCAGGCAAAGAAAACTCATCAGAGGGTCCATTGAAGCGGAGGCCCCAACCTCGAAAATTACTGCGAGAACTATTTAAACTCCACATGCCACCAGACACGGCTCCCACTAATAGCTGTGGCGTTTATACCTGCTCTCTTTGTTCCAACCTCGCCACGAGCTAAATCTCAGTTGTGACACACGGCCTAAGGAGTGCCCCTGAGTTGGACTCCGTCGCTCTCATTACCATCCTACAGCATCATCGTCTTATACAAATATATTTCTTTAGTAGGATTCACCCATCCACTCCTATATCCCCTCTCCATGTCCACGAAATGACTAGCTGGATGAACCTTTGCCGGCGACCTGTCAAAGCCACCAAGACCAGCATCACAACCCCTACGCCCGAGACTCAAACGATTGTACCCCATGGACAAAGATTCTTCTCCTACCTTAGAAGAGGCTATGGAGCTCTTCGTGAATTGAGTACCTGCCAAGCAAGCAAAGATGGGAGATGGAATTGTCCAATGTCATCCTTATCCATAATAGCCTCTAGAGTCATTCTTGCGGCAGGAACCGGTGAATTCTGGGAGATCTTGTCTGATCCTGGTTTTGAAGCGAGATTGATCCACAATAACATCCCTATTAATGATTCTATGGCGGACAGGTGTCGCATTTGCATGATTGCGGGACGCAGAGATCATTTTAAATATTTCCTATCAGAATATTATGACAGAGTCCATCCAGTTTAAACGCCCAGCAGGTATTAAGGCTATTAATGAGGAGATCCTATCCTTTAGACTCGCCTGACATGGGCTGTCTATCAGGGAACTTTTTGATGACTGACTACATTCTAGCGAGCCCTACTGATGATCATTTGCTGTCACCGCAACAGTGAATTTGCAACTCGAAACTATATGGGGCAAGCCTCTACAAACCCCCCCCCCCCCCCCCCGGGAATAGATGTGCGGAAGCGCGCTTTGGAATGAGAACGGGGATGTCCCTGGATGAAAAGACTAAATCATTCAGTTGATAACGTCTGTCACAATCTCCGGATTTATTCACGAGCAAAAGCTGGCATCCCTCTCAGACAGCCATGAGATTCTTATTCAACAAAAAAGACAGTATTATTTTGCTCCACTATCTCCTTTTTTTCGGATATTCACTGCTGTGCATTGCCATACCATGCATGCAGCGAGATCTTCTTGCTGCATCCCTTGCGAGGGAAACTAGTAAAGGGCTACTGCGAGCTTTTTCGAATCAGTTAATGACAGGGGCCAGTATGGTGTTATAAGTGTGGAGGTGAGCTATGAAGGGCGAAGGGAGAGATGTCTCATCTTCTCCGTATTTAATCATCAGACGCTACTAGGATACATGTCCAGCTAGTGCGAGAGTGATCCAGAATATAATTTCTGCGTACTCAGCTATCTGGAATATTTCAACACGAATCCTGGGCCGAGTTCCCGGCCATATTTCGACCGCCGTTGACATAACAGCTAATCCCAAGTTAACTATGCCGCATCCCATCACTCATCGCAAAACTAACAAGCTATAATAAACCTCATCTCTGGAACCTTTCAATGGTGTTATGTCCCTGCTCTGTGCATTATATTCTTCTTTTTGATGATAAACCCATAGGGGCAACCATCAGTTACACCGGTTGTTAGACAGTTCTCGGCCTGGAACCTACAGCACTTATTACCAACGCATTGAGTGCCGACTCTCTATATCTAATGGGACTTTGTCCTCATACATATTAGATGCACAACCATCTACACTCGCTCTATCCTGTACTCGCTACTTGTCACCTTGGATGACCTAGCTACTGCTTGAAGGGTGTATCCGTAGAGGGCCCCTTCCCCTTGGGGTACCAGATCGGCGTGGGTTCTAGTGCGTATACGGCATGTGATATCGCGGCAGTGATGTTGAGCATGCGCCTGGCCTCCGCTCAACCCTACGTCCTACGTGGATAAAATATCCCCTTGAATACAGTCTATCTCAGAAGCATACACGCAACAGTGCTAATCAATTTTTCAGGCAATGTTGGCTTGAGCGGAAGGGATTGTGGAAGGTTGGTTCTTTCGAGAAGGAAAGCAAAGGTTCTCAGATTTTCTGACAGATTACAGAACTGGTCGAACATCCCAAACGCAATTGGAAAACACCATGATTGGTTTTTGGAGACAGAGAACATGGAGGACTGTGAGCATGGACAACCAAAGGATCGCTGAGAACAAAAATGTTGTTTATCATTAGAGGATGAAAGAAACATCTGCATACATGGAAATCGAATGGAGATTGGTTCCCCATGCCCTCAAACGATCAAACCAAGTTAAATCAATATCAATTGTGCTTGATGTCTCGTAAGCCTAATTGAAATCGGCATGCCGTTGTCAACGCTTTAATCAATGTCGGTTATTAGAGGACTATCACTCGCATTGTTCTGATCAACTGAAGCGAAATTATCTTCATGTTCAGTATCATGGATCTTATCCACATCCAATTATCAATACTCCTTCTACTGGGCTATGCAATTGAAAAAGAACGATTATTTTTCATCAAATATCACGAAGAAGATAACCCCGACCAAACAGCTCATCAATGGTGATTGCTTTTAATCGAGATCTTATCTCAACGGTAATTATTAACTCGGCATGTCTATTTGAGAGTACATGATGAAGTGAATCACAGGAATTCGCCACATCTCTGCACAATCCTTTTTTTCCTTTGGAAGGGCAGGCTGAAGGGACGTACGGGACATTAAGGAGTAACTCCCTGGATGCAGAGGCAAGAAATACTACCATCAACAGATATCCCACATCACACGATGACAAACCAATTTCATACCGCCCTACACTGGATGGTGAATCTAATATGTCAAAGACATAACTTGCAAATTTACGAAACACGTCACAATCATTCCTGACAGGGATGATATGGACACCAGTCAGTGGGCTGAAGCACTGCTTAGACACCTATTGCAAGCAGACTGAGCAATTCCCAGATGAATTATCTCTGATTGTGACCCCGTTGCCAAGCCCCATAAGTGGGCGTTGGGGGCGCCAACCGCCGTCATCATGATTCGCATGCGATATAATAATCCCAAAAATAGCCGCACCCCTTACATCAACCACCGAGAAATCCCGTTATCTGAGCTTCACAAGTTCACTCATCAACTAATAGATAAAGTGGCCTTGGTATATGTGCATTCTCGTACTGAAGATGCTGACGTTGTCAAGACACTTGATATCCCCTATTTTGATATCCCGTATTACACGAGCAAACTGGAAGCGTCGGTAGGATTCAATTGATTGTTTCAAAAATAAGAACAGGCCAAATCCCTGCCGTTGTGGCAACGTCGGCCCTAGGTTGAGGGCCTTGACCTCCCCTTTGTCGACTCTGTTGTCCATTGGAATGGTTCCCTACTCTGCCATTTACCAAGCCCAACACTCCACACCCCTTGGCCATCAGAGCGTGAGTCCTAGAGAAAACCTCAGTCTCGAGCTGTAGTCACAGTCACATCCACAATCGCTTCCCACTACCCCGTCGACATGAGTCTTTATATGGCTCGTCGAGGATCATCGATGAGAACTATTGTGTGTACTTTCTCTTCCTTTCTGAGTTCTTATCGCCTTTAAGGAGATTATTGTTTACCAAGTGGCGTCCTGAGAAGGCTCGAACTTCCAACCCCTCAATGAACAGAATGGAGAGGCAGGGAACGAGGGGAACGTTGCCTATCACACTAGATGCGACGATCATGGCGACGTTTACATGAGAACTACACCTTATCAAGTATGATGATACAGCATCAAGACTAATGACTCACGCTTAACCACAGCCATGTGAAACACCACATGCAGTCAATAAGCGAGATAATATTCCTATATTTCGTGCAGCGCATGTCAGAGAGCTTTCTCTTCTCTTCACCATCATCATAGCTAGCAGAGCAATGAGGTCATGGTTATTGAGTTGTGGCGGAAGCCCCCTACTCCAACCCCTTTTTGTTCCTTGGAGCTTCGCTTCTGCTCCACCCATTCCCACCCAGTCCTTCCTTCAGATTCCCAGGCATACACCCAGGCTTCCGCTGAGAAGCATGCCATAGTAATCGCCGAGGTCTGGAAGAACGAAGACGGCCGCTACGGGGACCTGAAGCAGCGAATTACCCCTTACTATCGCATTAAAGCAGATGGCCTTCTGGCAATGGGTGGAGCTTCCGCTCCAGGGAACAAGAAGGAGTGGATGTAGGGGGCTTCCAAGAAGAAGCCTATCGATTTCCTACAGTTGGGCACGATGGATTCGGCAGCGAACGGTTGTCAACAATTTCCCCGGGCATCCAGGGCGGAAAGCACGGCGCCCGACAGTCAGGCGGAAACAAGACAGACATCTGGGGAGGGTTCCCGCCGTCCGCTCACACAGCCCCTGCGTTCGCTCTTTCCGCGATCACATAGGATTGTTTATATGTATATATAGAGAGAGGGGTTAACGCCTAGCCTTCTAGAAGAGAATCGGACAGTATTTAACTACTTTTGGGCCTACACGTCGCGTACGCAGCAGAATCACTTTGTTGTGTGTTCTTTTTCTTCCTTTCTGAGCTCCTATCACTGCGTAATGGGATTTGAGTTTGTCAGTATCAAGTTACGTAACTACACTCTTTTTGTGAAAAGTTCTTGGATGTAGGATAGCTACGCTAACTGGTTGTTAAGGGGCTGAACAATTCCATACATCAACACCCGGCTCTTGTTGGTTTTCCATTTTATTTTATTTTTATTCTTTTCCTTCCCCATTTCATTTCTGTCCACTTCTCTATTTTCTATTTAAGGACTTTTGTATTTTATTTTAATTTTTTCCCCCTTGTTTTTGGTTGAGGTTTTTTCTCTTCTTCACTTTTTCTTTTTCTTTTTCTTTTTCTTTTTCTTTTTTCTTTTTTCTTTCTTTTTTCTTTTTTTTAGTTTTTTTGCCCCTTTCCATCAATCCATGATTTTAGGATAGCATCCTACATTGCCTCCTCCTCCTCTCCTCACATCTGTCGCCCATACGTGTGCCTGTCCTTGAAAAGAAAGAAGAATAAAAGAATAAAAAATAAACAAAAACACATAATTAACAAAGCTACCGCCCTCAACAGCCGAACCCACCGACATTCATCTGGTGTTTGCAGGTCAAAAAGTGTAAACTTGGACAAATTTTAAAACATATCGAGATAGAAATAGAGGAGAAGACAAAATTAATCCACTGACATGTAAAAAAGGCGAGAAAAGAGAAAAGAAAAGAGAGAAAGAAACGCAAAATAAGAGCGGAAAACACTATTTCCCGCCACCGACCAAATATACTCCATTTGTAGCATCATAAAACCGACCCAGCGAAGTAAAGTCAGTCATCAAGCGAACCTCGTAGTACTTCTTCAGCCGCGATCCCCGCCGTCCACATCGCAGAATCATAGTCATCCGCCGTACTCCACCCTTTGCCCAGGCGACCCTTCCTCTTCCCTTTGCCCCACTGACTCCCTCTCCGGCGATCGCCACCAGTAGCATCAGTCGGATCCTCTCCGTCAACAGACCCGTAATCTCCATCACAATCTTCCCCTGCGCTCTGCGCATAAAGCAAACCCCGCTCCAAACGACTCACATATCCCTCAAGCCGTATATCATCCTCCTCTTCAAAATCCTCTCCATTCCCCGCATTCCTGTTCCCATTCCCATTGCCATTAACGAGGGCATTCACATTCATATTCCCATGCCCCCGCCTCCGATGGCCAGCTAACTTATCAGCCCACGCCCACATATTCTCTCGCACCTCGTCATTACTCTCATCGACATCCCAACACTCATTCCTCGCACAAAAGCTAAGAAATGCCCGCCAAGACTCATCCTTCGACACGCCAACAAGAACGTCCGGACTGCCTATGACTATCAACCCTTCCTTTGCCCGCGTCATGGCCATGTTGAACCGGCGCCTTTCGCCAACCAGCCCCAGCCCGAATGACTGGTCCTGCTCTATAAATCGCATCTCGGCGCGTGTGCGCGTCGTGCAGATTATCAGGAAACGCGTTTCTAGACCCTGGAATGCCTCGACGGGCCCAATGTTGACTGAGTGAAGGTTGTGATCGCGGAAGAGGCGGCGGAGGTGGGCTACTTGGGTCAGGAAAGGGGTTATAACGGCGATTTCTTGTTGGGTGATGGGGCGCATTGGCGGTGTTGAGGATGTTGGAGTTGCGGTGCTGGTGGTATTAGAAGGGTATGTTAGGCTGTTGGAATGGTCGAGAAGAGATTGTACGAATTGTAGAGCTTTGAGAGCCTCGCCCTGGTTAAAAAGGCCACTGCCGGCGGGGCTGTGAAGGATTTCTTCCACATCGTCGGGAGAGGTGTTACAGGCGAATAACATTGGCCAGCGATGGGGTGCTTTCCATACTGGCCACGATGGAACCGGTCCATCTGGGTGTGCTGGGGTGGCTGAGGGGATGAGGGTGTCGCTGTAAAACAAAACGGATGGCATAGCAAGTATGGAGGTATGAGACCGGTAGTTGCGGGTAAGATTGGTGAATGCTGGTCGTGGAATTGGAAGCATTTCTTGCGTTAGCTTCTTATACGGTCCGGCATTTCGGCGAGAGAGGGGGTGATCGGCGTAAATAGGGAGGGAAAATAGGCGTTCGAATAAAGAGACTGAGAACGCTGTGTTTGTATTTGAAACTCGAGGTCCGAGCTGGTGCTCATCTCCTGCCATGATGAATAACGGTAAGGTGGACCTTGCGTTGGTCACGTCAACGCTTTCCTTGACACACAATGGCGTTGAGACCACCGTCAGTGGGACACAAACCATAGGCTCAGTGGCTTGCGCTGCTTCGTCCACGATCAAGGCTGTCCAGTGAAGCATATCCCGCGGGTTTGGTTTTATCCCTGGTAAGATAGAACTCAACATCTCGTATCCCAACTTCATTAGATCCTGGTTAGTCAGCCGTGCCCTAACAAGCATATGGGCATCCTGGCAGGTTGTCACCACGACTTTGTAGTTCATCATAATTTTGAACTCGGGTATTGAAAAAAGATCGTTCTCCGAATGAGTGTACGGCAACAGCTGGTCAGGGACTTCTGCAAATGACCTTGACCATCCATTAAGTCTGAACATTTCGTGAGGTTGCAAGTGCTTAGCCAGCCGCATAGCCAGGGTGTCGGCTGCGGGGTTGGATGGCGCACAGAGCAAAATATGAGGTTTTATTTTATCATTTCGACGCAGGAGCTGTAGCGTGCATTCAACCACGGTTTTTGTTTTACCAGACCCTGGTACCCCAGATATCAAAAATGGAATAGTACCAAAATTGCGAGTTATTATAGAATCGACTGCTTTCATCTGCTCGTAATTCAGGTCCTTATCGACCCAGCTGTGTTCGAAAGCTCCTTTGGGGAGCGTCGTTTGCAAAGCAGCATCACTTGGCTCTGGAAAGAGCATATGACGAAGCCAATTTTGCTTGTTTTCAATTGACCCAGCCATCTCCGACTTGACATCTTCGTGTTCCCATGGTCTGCCATCTGTGACGTCAACAACAGCTCTCCAGAGAGGTACAAACAGATCTGGTTGGACAGTAAATTGGATATTGCAGAGTCGAGATGCTGGGAGAAGATGATCGACCCGGATAATGAGCGTTTCCTTCGCCACGGATATGCCCCATACAACAGCGTGATGTTGGTGACCTGAAAAGCCTGGCGCAATGGACCCCGTGAGGTTTGTCTTGTTATGACTCAGCCATTCAGCCCCTTGCTGGGCAAGTTGTGGGAAAGGTACTATCTGTCGAACAAGTACGGTGTCTCCCAGGCCAACTTTTGGGGCGCCATCCTTAAGGCCTGGTACATGGAGACTGTACAGATTCTGTCTGGCATCCGTCAATGTAAGTAAGACGTTGTAGAGACTGTGTCCTGCTAGCTCTTGGGAATAGTTCATCCCTTCCAATAGAAGGCATTCGTCAAAATAATAAAGATAAGAGGATGGCGACAGATTCTTGGTGTGGCGGGAGATTGACACGGGCACGCTCTTGAGCGTTGGTAAATTTTCAACGGGCAATGGCTCCAAAAACGAAGTCCCTGAGAACCGGGCAACATATGCCGCAAAATCGATGCTCTTCAGTTGCGTGCTATACCTATCAACCGCTGGAGATCGGTTAATGGCAATGAGATACGCCGGAACATAGCTACGGGCATACACATCCGGCTTCCAAGTTGTTGAGCGGCCCGCTAGCTGGTTGGTGCTGTCGTACATCGGTCTATGATTTGGCCATGTCGGAAGTTGTGGATTATGAGAGAATTGGTATGATTCATCGACGGAGAATGCTTCCCTTCTTCGTTCAAGATAGTTGAGTTGTTGGCCTTGAAATCCAACGACGGCATTCTGCGACCTTGAATTCAATGCTGTAGCTGTATAGCTATTTGAATAAGTTTGAACCGGGACATCTTGCCGCGAGGAATTACTTGGTGCTATCGAAAGACCCCCATTTGTTTGAATCCTCGGATGACTATGTGAAGGTGGGCTTGTTGTAGCAGCCCCATTCACACCATCCACAGAAACTAGCTGGCCAGAGGGGTCTATAATTGGTATTGCACAGGTTCGAGGTCTCGAGATATGAGAAGCCATTTTCAGGAAATGCTAACGAGGGTTTTCCCTGGGAAACAGAAATCAATCCTCCTTGTATTTCTTAGTGTGTTTAGGCAGGCATACGGAAACATCCCCACAGAATACAAAATATGAATGACTGCTTAGCAAAAAAAATAAAAAATAAAATAAAAGGGAAGGTGGTGAAAACTGTTACTTCGCGAGCTGCGTCACCCAAAATCATCACCTAGTGAACAAACAGTCAAGCACTAAAAGCGTGAAAAGCTAGCAAGGCAGACAGAAGCGCTGCTCTGGTTGCGCTGCCGACGGGTCTTGGGTGTTGCCTCCGAGCAAGGCCATAAAAACTCCATGTCAGGGACAAAGAATTCGGCAGAGACGGTGGAAGTATGATGAAATGATGAAAGGCAAAGGACAACCTGCAGTAGGTTCAGTCCTCCCAGCAGCCACGGGGACCTAGCTACATCGAGGTTATTGCAGAGCTCCGATGCTGCTTTGTGTCGTCTGTTGTGATTGTATGTATGTACATGTACATACATGTAGTTAGTGATGGATGTTTGATGTTGGAAATGTTGGAGGTTCCAGCCGCCCGAGGTCCGCTGTGTCAGCTCTGACTAAGCCGCCTGACACCAACCGCCTCAGTTAAACATCATTAGTGCTACGACAATCCTCAACTTACTACCGAAATGAATGTTTAAATGTTGTATGTATATTTAATGCCTGCATATATACGTGTGCCTCCATATATGATCCCGGAGGGCCGTATACACACTCAGACCGTGGAAGTGTATCGACATATCACCCACCACATATAGTTAAGTATTCAGGATACCACTATTCTTTTCGCAATTAGTTCACGAGACTTGGCCAGTTCGGACTTTCAGTTTCCCTGTTACTCATCAATAGAGACATCCTCCTACTCCTAGATTGTTAGTTG
The DNA here is from genome assembly GCF_000003855.2 of Blastomyces gilchristii SLH14081. Lineage (NCBI taxonomy): Eukaryota > Fungi > Ascomycota > Eurotiomycetes > Onygenales > Ajellomycetaceae > Blastomyces > Blastomyces gilchristii. The sequence continues at coordinate 663,234 of NW_003101673.1, forward strand.
GAGTCAAATGCCACTGACTTAGGCAACATGCCAGTTGTGGAGATTACATCTGCTACTCAACAGTGACATAAAAAACTGGGATTCCCGACGCTGATACGATAATGATGCGATGCCCCTGACAAGGCCAGGCCCAGGAAAATTCTGAGATTTGGACGATTTCGGGTTTCGAATTACGCTTTTTTTTCGCCGTGCTCTTTGCTATGTTCTACTTCCCCAATCAGTCCATGTTTTTCACTAGGGAAGAGTTAGGCATGGGGCGTTTTACCGTCCACGATACCATTACCTTCTCCTATTAGAATCACTTCATCTTGAAATCCCATTACCCATCAGAAGACTCCGAATCCCGCGCAGAATATAGGCCAACTGCCACCAATTGGCTGGTCAGTCACCAAACTGTTATCCCATCATATGCCAACAATTATTATGGTGTTGTGTTCAGCGGTACAAAGACAACCAAAAATTATATCCAGACAAGAAAGGCCAGTTGTGTGTCAACAGACCATGGGATGATAGATAGTATTGATATTATCATTGTCAGCTAGTTTCATCTCTGCCTCCTTTTCCTTTCCCTTCTTCCTTCTCATAATGGTGCAAGCCTCCTCCTAAACCCCACGAATGTGGAATATACAGAAGCTCTCGCACATCCCTGCACACTGTCTGAGGGTTAAATTGCGTTTTAAGCATTATTATCTCTGCATGCCCTCAAGCCTACCAAATTCCGAGGCGGCTAAATTCCGAGGCGGCTAAATAATTTAATTATTTATCCGCGGATCCACATCAAATCTGTTTCGACCATCCTAAACCATAGTGACCAAATATCCATGGATCACCTCTATCCAAATATTCACAGCTCGCCACGGGATTGCCAATATAAGATTGTGGGACAATGTTCTCTACAGCGTATACTAACTACACATACTACATAGCTCTAGATTAGATCTGTTTCGAAAGGAAATTTCCTCTTTCCTACACCTTTCGCACGTCTCCTTTATAGCATCATAGACTTCACACCTCATTGTAATTTACTAGTCTTGACATATCCCGCCACGAGCGAGATGTTAAACCGATCGCAACTCGATGCCGTCAAGGTCATGTGATCAGCCTGCCATTTCAGGTTATGTAAGTTAATCTATCGATCTCTGAAGATTTTAACGACATCAAACTGCTGTTGATTGTTGATTGTTGATTGTCGATGCCAGCAAGGATAGGCCAATGGCTAAGTTGGTAAGTTTGACAGAGGCTTATGCAAATGAAGAGTTATCTTTTTTTATCCTTTTGCTTTTGCTCTCGTTTCAAATGAGCTGTTTGATGTCTATGCACTTTAAACAATGCCAGACAAAATCAGTCACTCAAACTACAATCACTTTATTCAGGAGCTAGCTGTGCTAACATCACGCATAGGGATGTTTTCGACAGCGGTCTGTAGCTGCTTGATATTATATCATCAAGCTAAATTATTATCGTCGTGATGCCTTGTCAGGAACAGCTCAATTCACCACAAATATGTCTGAGCTTGCTATGGTCACTTTCCAGGCTTTGCAAAATCTCTCACTTGAAGATACCTGATGATCATCATAACAAACACCAGCACTCTACCTTTTGGTGTTGTCATCTTGGGAAAATGCTTTAATAGGGAAATCAATGCTTGATTCACTACTTCAGCCATCAAGCATACCGTATATTTAAGTTCAGATATACAAATATTGCGATGGACGGGCCCCCCCTCTGAGCTCTCCTCTCCAATGGTCTGACATCATGTCAGGCCGCCAGTGGCCAGTATCAGGCTAGTCCCCGAGTGGTATATCTGAACATTTGAAGGAAGCTGTCCAAAATATCTTATCTTGCTAATGGACAAGCGGGGACCCATCGAAAGGCCGTAGAACAACCATTTCAGCCCTCCCCTAGTGGAGAGAGGAAAACCGCCGCTTGACGAAGGATATTATGTTCCAATGTTCTCTCTAGTTTGTTGTGCTGTCATACAAATATTAGCACCCATACTCTAAGCTCTTAAGGTTTCTGCCCTTTGCTCGCAAAGATCGTTCTTGATTATAGTTGGGAATATTATATTATTCAGATAACGAACCCGTTTCACTCTTAGAGAGCCTGGGGCTTTCAAACATGTGGGACTTCCCATTCATCCTTGCAATAAGGATAAGAGCGAAAAGTTGAAACCTCTTTCAACTCTCTATCCTTCTCCTATCACCCTCTGCCTATTTTTATGGCAGGGGGGTTTTCTTTGATCATAGGAAAGTGGCTCTTTCACTTTATCAGATCCCATGGTGTTTGTGTCGGTGCATTTTTTGTTCTGGAGAATGTCTTTATACACAGCATCACTCTCTACGTTTGGCTCCATTATTCACACTCTACACGCCGGCAACACCTCACCGTTCTAGCTCTAATTTGCTGTCCCATCTACTGGCCTGAGGCTTTCTTGCACGGGTCAAAACCTTAGCTAAGGAATAGCAATCTGAAGATTTTGGACAAGCTGCAGGCAGATTCACTCTCGTCCTGCGTCATATTCATCCATTGCTCTCCACGCCCGTCCCGCACGTCAAACCCGATCCCTTCACAACGCTACGTGCGCTGGAAGTTATCAGATTTGATCACCGGAGGACGTGTCTGATCGTGTCTGAAACTCCACGCGCATAAAAGGCCCGGCGCCTCTTCTTCTATCTATTTCTTATTCTCAGCTTCTTTTGGTTTCCACCCAACTCCCCTCTCAAGGTTTTTTTTACATATGTGCACAATTCCAACATTTTCTTTCTATTAGCGTACTAAATAGTTACACCTCGGTCTCCAAACTTCTTTAATATATCTCGCACTTGACCAGCCGCCCCTACTGGTCTCTCTCGAAGAATTTGCCGCGATCAAAGGGTGTTCCCCCTGGGAAGAGATGGCAGCCTCCTTCTCCGAGCCTCTCCAGATAGAAACACGATGTCAGTTTAGCGGGCAAGCATGCTCGACAGAATCAAATCACTATCGTAAAGTGATCTCTCACATCTTCGGTCGCAACAAGAAGTGCACAGTCAATATTCCACAACATGTATGGATTTATTACTGCCGGAAACACTATCAGCGGGCCCGGTACCGGACGGCTGAATGGCCATTCCGCCAGTGCGATCTAGCTATAGAAACCGTCCAGAACATGCGCGCGTGGGGCGGAGTGCAGAATTTCAATCTGCAGCTCCGTCGACGAGAGACCTGGCGTACTGCTAGGCAGATCAACGAGGAAGGCAATGATGGCGAAAAGGCTGAAGGCGATCAGGACGAAGCCATGCTAGATGCAGAAGCCGAAGCTCATGAGCCGGGCGAGCCATCTCCAAGCAGTAAGAGCAGGACCTTTACCCCTATCAATAGACCCCCACGCGTCAAGGCCCCAGTGAAAGAAGGGGAGTCAGACTATCATGGCAACGAGGACGAGGACGAGAGCGAAGACAAGAACCTGGTGGACAGCGTCCCAACAGATGAGGAAATACTACCGCCGAAGAGGAGGAAGAAGAAGAAGAGATCCCCAACGATCATTCCGCATCCGGTCCCAAACTGGCTCCACACTCGAGTCGGTCCCAACAAGACCTTCGACGAGATTCTTTCAGTCCTCCGCGACCTACGCGCCCACTTGACTGAAATAGCACAGCAAAAACAACTTCCCCACTTCCCTGACATTGAAATCCTGCCAAACCTACGCCCACGTTCCGTCACACCCAGCTGCAGCACCCGTGGTGATACTCGTCCTACCCTTCGGCGTCCCCTCCCATTAATTGACTCACCGACTTCAAGAACCGGGCTCATCACATCTGCACCATCTGGGCCCACGCAAGGCCTCACCAGGCGAAGCGCTGCCAGTGAAACCCTTCACCGTCCTACGCGCTCCACGCAAACTGCACCTCCCACCCCACAAGCCGACACAAGCCCCACCATAACCAGAGTCCGGCGCGCTACTGACCCCAGCATCAGATCTCCCGCAGGCCCCGACTCCGCCGCCATGAGCTCTGAGGCCAGCGACAATGATGCAAGTAACCAGTCCCTCAAGTATGCTATTGGCCGCGCGGCTTGTCTTATCAATCCGACCTGTCGTGCCTTGAGGGTTTCCGATCACGGCGCGGTTAAGAAGACGACGAAGAGAAAAATAAACAAGTCTTAATTTTTCGAATATTGTAGGTCGTGTGGAGTGCATTTCCTTGTCTATAGTACGACGTTGTGAGAGAAGGGGGGTATATCAAAGTCAACTGCGAGATGAGATGTTTTGGTTGTGTTTTATTTTCCTTTCTCATTCTTACTTTGTTTTAGTTATTTTTGTATTATGGTTCCTTTATTATTGTTGGCGGTTAACTTAACTATTTTTATTTTACTTTTTTACCTATTTACTATTATGTCTTTCGACTCGTTCGTTCACATATCGGGAATGTGTTTCTTCTCTGCTAGTGCTAGCCCTTTGCGTCATTCATTCTTTTTCCAAAGTCTTTGTTCATTATTAACCTGGTGTAGTGTGGGTGGGGAAGGATGGTCATTTTGTCTTGTCTATCGGATTGCTTTATTTTTTTTCACCCGTTGTTCTAAAACCGTTTGTCTCTCTTGTTTCCAATTTTCTTTATCTACAATTACCACCCCACACATGTTTGCGGTGAGGCCGTTTGTTGCACTATATGGGTGGGACTGTTTTATTTATATGGTTAGCGATGTTAATTGTGCTTCTGCGCTTGGTCTTGGTTTATTTGGGGTTATTCTCTTTCATTTCCCCATATCCCTGTTTAATCACATTTTTTTTGTTTCCTACTTTATTTTTCTTCCCGTCGGTTTATTGGATTAAGCCACCAAATCGGGTTCATATATTGTTTGGATTCCACAGTGGGATCATAATTGTTAACTATCATTTGCAGCAGCAGAATCTATGTTATTGGTGGTTTTAATATTCTTCTCTCTAGATCTTTTCCCTTTATACCACCAATCTGCGACAAGCCAGTTTATATCGTCAGTCAAGGGAAAGATTTATGATGGGCTATATAGCTATTTACGAATTCATAGCTATTTCTCGTGCCTGTTATGCTATCTATATTCAATTTGATCTCTCTCCCCGTAGCAGCAGCTATCCTTTCCGGAATTTTCTTTGATTTGAATCTTGGATAGTTAGTTAACTAGATATCGTTTACTAATGAGGCTACATCCCATCCAGTACTGGCGATATCAGAATTTTGACCTCTATTAATTAATTCACATAGACCTGAACGTTTTCACATCGAGCATGGCAGATGAAGCTGTTTTCGGTTTATCTTAGCTCTCAACATTTTCGAGCTCGATATTACCATTCTATCGAGCTCTCTATAGCCCAGTCGCCATCTATAGCCCTTCATAATCGAAAACATATTCAATCAATGACTGCCTGAGACGGCCGTTCGGCCTTGGTATATTCCATATGTTCCGAAGAAAAAGGAGTTTGAAAACTGACACTAGAACTTTCCTTTCATGAATTCTAGTCTTGCTAGCTACCCGCTCAAGGGATGAAAAACCTTTCATCCTTTACGCAGACGCCCGTGAGAAACTCGGTTTTCCTCCGTAACCTTATTCTTTAGCAAACCCCATCCGCCCCTATCCCAGGTCATGGTTCTAGACGAAAGGCACCTTTCCCGGGACCCAGCGCTCGTGGATAGATATACGGCAAAAAAGACATGATATTTATCACGCCACCAAGGACCCCCCCCGTATAACCTCTAGTTTTTTGTATGTATCAATACGACCACAAATAGAGCTCTATGGCTATGTCCTGACTCGGCTTCCTCGTACAGTATTTCAAGTATGATGATATTCATGAGCCATTAGATGTGAAAGTTGAAGCCAGCGTTAAAAATATCCGCAAATCTCGATATTTGACTCGCCTACTATTCGCCCTGTGCCGGAAAAATAATATCTTATATTCAGAAATAAATAAACAGCGCCCGGGCTGTCTTTTAGGGTTAGGGCTTAATGTTTTTTATTTAACCCTCTGTTCCCGCCAAGTCCCCCAACAACAACAACAACGACGGAGGCCATAATTGTCCCGGCCTTTGCTCCCAAATTCACACCAGGAAACCAAAACATGAAAAATAAAATAAACGGCCGCTAAAAAGAAATAGAAGATACTTGAATCTGCCCACACTCGGAATCGAACCGAGGATCTTATCATTACTAGTGATACGCTTTACCACTAAGCCACGCGGGCGTATGTTCTGGTCGATGATTGTTGTAATGTTGCTGGAAAGTTGACGTTGCTTCATTTCTCGTTCACGAAAAGGATATATTGCTTATTATACTTTTTTATATTAAATAACCAAAAGAATATTGTTCAATGATGGAATACAGCGAAAACACTATACGAAACTAACCCCTCACCTCCCCCCAAAAACATCCGTCTTCCCCCTCCCCCTCCCATCCCCCCATCCCTCAGGCCTCGCCCGCTGCACACACTCCAACCTGGTCATATCCCCATAATACCTCTCAAGCCCCTCAAACCGCTCCGTAAACACAAAACCGCGATGCACCATGTACGCCAGGATCGGGTAGAGCGCACAATCAGCCAGTGACAGCGTGTGCGTGCCAGCCAGGAATCTCGTCCCCGCCGCGTGCGCGGGCGGCGATATGGCGTCTCCCAGAGCGCCAGTTCGGCGTGGATGGCTTGGATGAGTAGAGGACGCTGGTTGATTATGAAGTCTTCGAAATTTTGCGGAGGCTGAGGGCACTATTGGCCTTGTGGCTAGTGAGGGCGAGGAGGGGCCGTCGGCCTGCTCGGTCTTTTTGTCGGCCCAGTATGCATCTTCCAGCGCGTCGTAGGCCGAGTGTAGATTCTCGGATTCCTGCATGAGACAGAGGACGCGCGCTCGTTTCTGGCGGTGGTCGCGCGGGGGCAGGAGCGGCGGTGCCGATGGGGATGGGGATGGATTGTCATTATTATAACAACCCGCAGAAGTAGCAAGCGCAGTACCGGGGTAGTATTCTTCAAGATACAGCAGAATCGCCAACGATTCACACGTGCGCGTGCGTGCGGGGTCCGTGTCGACGAACACAGGCGCCTTGCCGCGCGGGTTTATGGCGAGAAACGCCGGCGAGCGCGTCGGTTTGGGCGTGCGCATGACGTACATGCGGACGTCGTTTGTTCGGAGCTGTTTATGGTGTAGGGCTATCTGCACGCGCCAGGAGGGGATGCTGCCGTTGACGTAGTAGAAGGTTGGATGCGGGTGGAAATGCGTGCTGGTGATTAACGGCGCGGGTACCGCTGGCGCTGCTGCGTCTGGCTCATTAGGGGTTGTGAGGGTGAAGGTGATGGCAGATAATTTGGCAAGGGCGGCGACGTGGCTTTTCTCTCGTAGATAACCCAGGCAGTCGACGACGACGTGCGTTTTCCAGTGCGTGGCACCGAGTCTGATGCTGTCTGTGACGCTGGCAAGGACGCAGACGTTCGAGAGTAGGCCGGCGAAGTACACCTCGTTGATAGCCCGGGATCGCAGGATCTCCGCTAACCCTGTTTCTTTAAACGCGGAGAACCAGGTCTTTGTTAGGATGAGGTCTCTGTCGGTGTCTATCAGCGGGGTGATGGCCGGGTAGAACTGCGCGGCCTCCGAACCTGGCGGACAGCAGGGTGTCTTTCCGGCGTGTGTGCCAGTAAGGAAATGGGAGTTTTCATGGGCGCTTCTAGTAGCAGTAACGGGTCGGATGGGGAGGTTATCATCTTCATCTCCATCTCCATCTTGATGTCCCCGGTCCGAGGACGAGGAAGCAGCGTCGAGGGCAGGGCTCGTTTCATTCGGGCCCGAGTATTCAGCGCGCACCCATATGACCAGATTATCAGATTGTGCTTGACTTTCGCCCTCCCACACCATACCTTTTATGCATTCATGGGAGCGAAATGCAGGCAGAAGTCTCCTGATGTTCTCTAGGAGGGGTATCTTGGACGAGTCGGGGATGACATAGCGGCCTTTCTCCGCATCGAGGAATTCATTTTGTAGGTCGATGAGGACGAGGGCCTTCATCTTGTCTTGGTTTTTTGGAGTTCCCTTTGCTTTCTTAGTCAAGGGGGATGGGTATATTATTTTTGATGGACAGGTTGCAGTGTGTTTATTCAACGATGTTGGAGACAGGAGCCCGGGCCTGACTGGATTTGACAAAAACGCCTCGTTTCTGGTGTATAGGAGATAATTGTTATTTCACGAAATAACATTGTCATCAAACAAAGATCTTGTAGGCGCCAAACAGAATGACTCGATATGGTCGAACCCTTGACGTGGAGGATGAAGTAGAACAACCCACTTCCTAGTCGGACTCAACTACCTTCATCCCCGCGCTATGAGACTGGCTGCATTTGGGTTCATCGAATACGAGGTTGTGAAGAACTTGGGAAAGTTGGAAAGTCAGGATAATAACCAGGACCAACGAAGTGGCTTTGCAGTTGAGAGTAGAGAGAACGGGATGATAATCAGATTTGGCCCTTTGGGGAAAAAGTTAGTTATGGTTTATCCTCTAGTTAGTAGCCATGTACAGTACAAGTACCTGCAAAAATTTAAGCAAAAAAAAGAACAAGAGAGAAAAAGAACCGGATACTGTATATATTAACACAATCATACCAACAACATAAAATAAAAAAATAAAATAAAAAAATAAAAGGGAAAAACCAAATTCCACACAAATCCATCTTCCCTATCATACATAAATAAATACACCCTCCCCCCCAAAACACTACCAACTATAATACTGCCTCTGCCCATAAACCTTCCGATCCGGCAATGCAACCCTCAACTGCGACCTGCGCTTCCTCTCCTCCTTCGCGTGGCGCTCCTCCCACTCGCGAATCCGCGTATTCTCCTCCTTCAGCACAACCGTCAGGCTCGTATACGGCGGCCTCATGATGTTGACGTTGCCGCGCGCGCGGTAGTCCAGCTCGCGCCCGAACGTGCCGCGGCCCACCCACGCCTGCGCGATGTAGATCGCCGTGCGGTCGGTGATGGTCTTGCGCTGGCCGGTTTTGAGCCTTATGGTAATCGGGCTCGTGGCGGCGGCGGCGGCGGCGGCGGCGGTGGTGGTGGTGGTGGTGTTAGTTCCCGCCGCTCCTGTTTCCCCTTCCGCGTCCGCATCCGCACTGGCTACAGTGGTATCCTTCTGACTCTGACTCCTCCCAAGTCCCATCCCGTGCAGCACGATGGCCTCATCCCTTGCCAGCTCCAGATGCAACTTGACGTCCTTGGCCACCTTCTTGGGGCTATAGCGCATCTGCAAGATGGCGTCGTCGATGTTCTTCCCCGCAATCTGCCGCGCAACCATCATCAGCTTCTTGACGCTGGTCTTGAAGAAGTGGCTCTTGCTGAGCGACTCGCGCTCTGTGCGTGCGATTTCTTCTTGCCGCGTTAGTCGGCCCCGTCGCCGTATCGAGCGTATTACCATCTTCCTCTCCCAGCGGGCGCGGCGGTTAGGGAATGGGACGAGCGCACGGAAGAGATTGTCTTGGTCCCGCTCGTGGAGGGGGACTTTGGGCCTACCGGCTACGGCGTTTGTTGCATCCGCATCCGTGTCTTTAGATGTGAGGCGTTGGGGTTTGCGGCCATCTGTGCTTGCGTAGGGGCTGGGCATTACTCCCTCGTCTTCATCGAAGATGGAGCCCGGGACGAGGGAGCCGTGGGTTATTGCTGAGGCGGCGGGCTGGGAGACTTTCAGGTGTTTGTTTTTCGTTTTGGAGGGTTGCGATGAGGATGCGGAGGTGTTGGAGGCGGCTGTGGGGGCCCGCAGGAAAGGGCTTGAGGCGAATGCTCGTCGATATATGGATGTTGGGAGTCGTGGCCCGGCTGTATTATGGTGTCAGTCAGTTTCATGTGAGCAATTCCAATCCCGGGTTGAAAGTGGAATTGGATGGGTTTCAAGCTCACCTGCACGGGACAGCTGCCGGGAGGTAAAGGCAGCACATGCAGCAGCGGCCATTTTTGCCAGCTGTAGCTCTCAATTGACCGGTTTCAGGGTGAGGATATGCTAGTTTATCATCCTCCGTTGCGGTGAAATTCAAGCAAGTCGGAGAAAGTTGACGGTAAAAAGCAGAAGACGCGCTATGCCGCATGCAGACCGGAGTTGAACGCCGAACTCGCCGATGGACGTTATCACGTGTATCAAGTCTTGGCATATATCTTCAGAAATCTACTTCCCGGAATGATCATAAACATGGAAACTCAAGAATAGAAATACTTGTTTAGAGAATATTATTGTATTATATATATATATACTCTTTTTCATCTGATTTCCATGTTCATTTTCATTTTCATTTTCATTTCATCGCCCTCAACTCTCTCTTCCTCATCAAATGAAAATGAAGCGAACTGACATGGCAGGGACGGGGGATAAATATATGAATGAATAGATGGTATAATCCAAGCAGCAAAGAATTATGTAACATGACAAGAAGGCCACAAAAATATGCAAGGCATGGATGCGGGAATGATATGTAGAGATTATGTGAGAGGGAAGAGATAGCGGTAGAGGTAGAGGTAGAAGCAAAAGTAGAGACAAGGAGAAACGAGGATAGAAGTTAAAGAGGAGGGAGAAATCTTTTTCAATGAAAAGAAAATGTCATCAACAAGGTACAAAATGAGCAGAGAATGCAAGAAATGATCCGCATGGATGGTGCAAAGTGTATAAAATGATTAAATTAGATTAGATTTGGAAGAAAAAAAACAAAAAAAAAAAAAAAAAAATTAAGAGAGAGGGAGCAACAAAGACAAGTTGAGAACAGAATTTTTTTGTAATAAAAGACATATCATGCATACACGTACATACAATTATGGGGGCCATTTTTTGTTTTGGTGTTTGGGCGTTGGCATTTGGCATTTGGCATTTGACATTGGGGCATTTGATGGTGGGCATTAGAGGGTTAGTTGAGTGAGGTGTGGAAGATGCAGATGGAGATGGAGATAGAAAAACATATGGCAAATATAAAACTTAAAAGGAAAAGGAAATAAAATATAGATCATGCAATAAAAGGGCGGTGTGAGGGGGGAAACGAAGAGAGGCGACGGGCAAGGGGTTTAAAAAAGGTTGCAGATACAATCACGTATGGTGATCTATTCTCTCATTTTTGAGGGGGCATTTCCTTTTTTTTTTTTTTTTTTTTTTTTTTGCCCTACTTACACCCTTCTTCCCCGGTTTCATGGATGCTGTACTCTCGTTATTGTCCTTGCTGTTGTTCCTGGCCATGCTCCCGTGACTTGGACGACTCCAACAGAGCCCGAAAATCATCATTGCTTTTCTTCGCGGGCGCAGGCTGTTGACCTGTCGCAGCAGCAGTAGCAGCAGTACCAACAGCACCACCACCCCTTTTAACACCCAACCCACCCCTCCGCCCCGATCCTACTCCACCTCCAGGCTGGCCCGGTCGCCGAATAGGCGCAGCGGGCTGCTTCATCATAACCATCTTTTTCTTCCCAGCCGGCCCGGACGCAGGAACTGCAACCGTATCCCTCTCTCCTTTCTTCCCCTTCTTCTCCACCCGCTCCCGCTCCTTGCCCACAAGAATTCTATCCACCTTCCTCTCCGCCGGCATCTTCAACATCTCGCCCACACTACCGACGCGGATTTGTCGCCCGGGAGCGATCTCATACCCGTCTAAGCCTAGCGATGCACGGCCAGCGTCGCTGACGTCGACAAACTCGACGATGGCGCCTTGGTGGTCTGGGCGGAGGATCAGTTTCACGAGTGCACCGTAAGGGGAGACGAGGGTGCGGATGCGAGTGTCGTTGATGGTGTCTGGGATGTTCATCAGGGCGAGGGTGCGGAGGTGTTTGTCGCTGGCATTTCCCGTGGGTTGGTCGGGGGCGTGTGGTACTGTTGAGGAGGAAGGCGAGGCGCCGTTAGGTTCCATGGAAGGAGACTCGGAGCGGCCGCCGACGCGGGATATAATCGCTGTTGCTTGGCGTTTCGCGGGGGTGGGAGTAGAAATGTGGACGTTGAGTGGGCGAGAGCGGAATAGCTGCTCGTGCATAGCGAGGGCAGCTTCGGCGGATTTCTAGCAGATGTGTTAAAATTCGTCCTGCGCTGGTTTTTACCATAGAAGAAGACAAAGAGACCCAAACATACCTTCGTCCTAAAAACCACAAATCCAAACCCCTTGCTCGCCCCATTAGCCTTCCTCGGAATTCGCGCCCCCTCAACTTCTCCATACGCCGTAAATAACTCCACCAAGTCATCTTCCGTCGCCTTCCAGTCGAGATTCGAGACGTGGATTTCGCGACCCTCCTCCATCGGCCCTGTCCTATCCTGCCGTTTCGTAGGGTCCGATATCTTCACGACGAGGGGTAGCTTCGTCGACTCCGCCGAAACCATCGAGTTCCCGGAGACTTCCTGTTGAGTTCCGTTCAACTCTGTCGCTGCATGAGCAGCACTGGCCGTTTGGAATTGGACGTAACAAAAGCGTCTGTGCGTGTTGTATTTAAGCGACGGGAATCGGATATCAACGACTTCGCCGTACTATAAAAATAAACGATTAGTTTCCATTTGTTAAAAGAGAACTGGGGGATAGTAAAAATATAAAAAGCCAAGGTCAAGGTAAAGATGAATCGTTTACCGGAGTGAAAAGATCGCGAACATACGCTTCATCAGCTGTGGGCGGGAAATTCGTGACGAACAGCGTTGTATTCGTTCCGATGTGAACGGAGATCGTTTGATCTTCGAATGTCCGTTGATCTCGCGTCTGTGCGGCCAATGCATCCTCTCGCGTGTCGAACTCGACAGTTGCACTGGGTTGAGTTCCTTGTCGTGACAGCAGCTTTAAAGAATTGATTTTACCGCACTAGTTGAAACAGTCAGTACAAGACCCCTTTTTTCTTGTTTGTTCGATCCAACAAAGCAAATAAATAAAACGGGGGAGCTACAAACTTACATCCCTAAAGAACTGCCTGACTCTCAACTCGGTAACGTCTGACGGTAAGTTCTCCACAATGACAGTAGCATTCTCGCGATCCCTTTTTGGAGGGGGAGTGCCGGCATCAGCACCGAGATCCGCCGCTCTGGGCCTTTTGCTGGCAGACCCATTCACATCCAGTTCCTCAACTGTGCGTTTTCGCTTGCTTCCCTGGGGTGTCGTCTCATTCTCGGCTTCAGGTCTTACTCTGGTTGCCGACGACACTCCTGGCGTTTCAGCTTGAGGAGCAGTAGTGGTTGCCGCTGCTGCTGCCGATTGTTGAGCTGCCGCCTGTAGAGCTTCCTTATCCTGTCTTCTCGTTCGGGCTTTCATCGCCTTTCGAATCTCTATAACGGCTATCTGGAGCTCGTCCGCATCCTCGTAGTGTTCGCAGTGGTCAATGTATGTCAACCTGATCTTGTCCAGCCAGTCCGCGTCCGCTCGTTGGAGAGCTTGTTTTAATACTGCAGTAGCAAGGCTGGGGTTCGGGGTTCTCCGCGAGGCGCTTGCGCTGCCATCTGACTGGGTGAATTTGCTCCAGCAGAGCAGTTCCCATGTATAATACATAATCCAGAACTCGTAGCTGTGTCCGTGGCGGGCGATTAAGCCCTTGAAGGTTTCTCGGGCACTATCCCAGCTTCCACTTTCACTTAGATACCGGATGTAGATACGCTCGAGGCGGAAGAGGGGGTCATTGGGAACTGTGGTATTGTCTTTCTCGCCTAGTTCCTGGATGCTTTCGATTGCAGAGCGGATGCCTACCTCGGCCACATCAAGATCCTCATCTGTCGAGTCAGGTTGGAAAGCTCGTCGACGCAGGTAGCTGCACCATGTGGTGTGCACCTTGATCACTTGCTTGATGCCTCCGGCGTCCAACAGACCAGTCCGCGTCGCCTTGTGCTTGATGTCAGCGATTTGAGTAAACGAGCGTCCCACACGCTCCGCGCTGAGAATGTGTTGCGACCAGAGCGTTCCGGACCATGGACAGTGCCGAGTGGCGCGCTCCAGGGAAGGGAGAGCAGGGAGGTAGTGGCCATGCGGGCTTCCGTCCATTGATTCCTCTACTATGAACATTATATAGTCTTCCCATAAACGAACCTCGATGGGGAAACGTAGCACGGCACGTTGATAGAGAGCGCACACGAGCTCGAAGCTAAAATGGCCCTTTCGCCGGTTCTGGCTCAGTTCCCACTCAAGGTACGACACGAACAAGCTCAATTCCGTAGTACTGTCTCCAGCCTCCGCGGCCCGCCGAAGTTCCACTTCTCGCATCTCGCGAGCATTCCACAAGGCTTTGGCGCGGGCGGCTCTATTCGTCATATCCACCATGGTCTCTTCGTAATAGTTGTTATAATAGGTAGAGATGAAGTTGGAAAATAGTTGGAAGGTGTTATCCCAGGTCATGTGGGGTACCTGAAGCCTATTGACGAACAAATCCCTTACGTGGCCGAGTTTCTCTGGAGACGGCTGCTTGCCCACATCTTGTACGACGAGTTCCAGATAGCGGTCCCAGACCAGGTGACTATCATTTATTCTCCAGTTTGTAGCCTCCGCCGCATTCATCCAGACCTCTACGACTGACTGCCACGTAAATGCCTCCCGAGCCACCATTCTATCTTCCTCTGACCATTGGCGGGAGACGGAGGCGTCATTTGGCTGGGAAACAGAGTTGTAGAGATGCAGCATCCACTCGCCATATATTATCCATAGTTTCGTGCTGCCGTACTCTTCATCTACTGACCGTCGACACAGTTCCATTACACCTATCTGTTCCTCCACCGTACGTGCCAGCACACTTTCGTCCTGTATCCATTCAACCCATAGATCCTCCCCAATCGCGAAGAGGCCATCGAGCTCTTCTCGTGCAGCACGCAGGTCCTGGAGAAAATCGTACTCCTGAGGTTTGCCGCGGGAACCTGGCGACGACGGCGGATAGACATGTTCGACAAACCCTTGGTGGAGTAGACGGATGAACTTAACGCGCGCGTCGTAGGCATGGTGGTTCTGCTGGATATAGGCATATAGCTCTGAGGCCATCTGCTGCATGTCCGGCGTTAGCGAGGAGCTTGAAAAGTCTCTTCTGTTAGCCTCCTTCAACCCTTCTGACACATCAAAATGGGGTCGGGGTGTGGTGTGGTTTCGCGGAATGGGGTTGACGGTAGGGTTGAGGGTTGAAGGGGACATCTGGCTCTCGTGTATTTCCGTGCTGGTATTCCTCCTCATTGGGGGGTTTGCGCGGTGGGGCTGAGGACGCTGCATGGAGGCGAGATCTGCCAGGGCATCTATCCCAGGAGTAGAGGTTTGTCTGGTGGGCTGCAGTTCGCTCGGCGGCGGGGTGCCAGTACCGTTGCCTTGGCTGAGGTCCTGGGGAGACGGATCGCGAAGTTGCGGGTTGTTGAGGACTTGATGGACAAGCGGAGACGAGGTCATGCCCGATCTGCCAGAATTCTGTCGTGATTTGTGATAATTCTGGTGAGGAGAAGCGGAGGCGGAAACGGCTGATACAGGCGAAGGCGTCGGGGCGGATGTGGGGGTGGCGCCAGAGGAGGAGGAGGAAGCAGCAGCAGCAGGATGAGGAGCAGGAGTGGACTTGCCCGAGTGGGAGTCCTGCGGCGATAAAAGCGAAATGATATCCATCCTCCTATCCATCGGCAAGGGGTAGTATAATAGAGAGGATATAGGTGGAAGGCAAACAACCGGGGAAAATAAAATAAAAATAAAGGGAAACCGACGGGATTAAATCGGGTAGATGAAGAGTTTGAACGAAGATATTAAACTGAGCGGCAATTTAGTCGTTGCAGGCGCACTAGTTAGCTTGAATAGCTTCAGTATCACCACCATCAGAACCATCAGACCTCACGGGAAAGAAATGGCGTGGAGTCGTTATCAACGGTAGCTCTGAGGCAAGCGAAAATGACCCGAAAGAACCCCGAATGCGGAGGATAGAAGGCGTGATTAGTTAGGGTCACGAGAAGAGATTGTTGGGAGGGATCTCGATGGGGTGAGAGTGAGGCAGCGATAGAGGGAGGGATAGCGGAAGGCGGACAGCGGAGGACGGCTGGTGGATGAGTGGTTGGGTGGTCGATGGATGGGGGGAGGACGGGATCGAACCGAATCAAGCGCAGCGATGAGCGAGATCGGGGCTGCTGTACAATTCCATTCCTTCGGTTTATTTTTTTTTTGGTATTTCTTTCTTCACTCCGCCAAACACAAACCTTGCCCGGTCAGCAGGGTCCCCTTCTACCAGTTTCAAAGGGAAGAAGAAAAGAAGAAGCAGAAGAATAAAAGAGCAAATAAAAGAGAAGAGAAGAAAGCAAAAAAGGAACTATCTCTTGTTTCTCTCTTTGCGTTATTTACTTTTTGATTTTTTCCCCCCCTTTTGCAGGCACGCGCTTAACAGATGAAGTGCTAAAGTAACCCTAGAAAGCAACCCAGGAGCAAGCAAGCAAGTTGAGCAGGTGAGCAAACAAGTAACTAAGCAAGCAAGCAAGCGAGCAAGCAACGAGAGCAGAAGACGGGATGATGAAAGAGGGATGGGGATGTTATTTTTGGGGGCGAGGCGAGGTTAGACGGGGAACGGGTTTCTTGGGTGATCAATAACCAGCTAGGGTAGGCTGGCTGCTTGGTACTGGAGCCGGCTACTAGATGAGACGAGGAGGAGGGAGCAATAAACCACAACAAGCTAAAGTAGCCTGAGTAGTTAGTTATAGTTAGTTAGTGTTAGTTAGCCAGCCTGGCCTGGTGTACGGAGTACAGTAGTTAGCCTGACAACGATGATGAGTGGGCGGGGCCAGGGGCTGGGAGCCCACACGGGGGCAGCGGTGTTTATGGGTCGGCTACAGCGGGAGAGTGAGAGGTAGCAGTTTGGAGATGCGGAGATGGGGAGAAGGACAGATGTTGCAAGGGTGTCGCAGAGTGAGTAGAAACAGAAGCAGAAGCAGACGTGCAGATACTAGACTAGATACTACTGGAGGAGAGAAGAGAAGAGTAGAGATGAGTTAGAGGTGAGGTGAGGTGAGGTGAGGTTGAGATGGAAGACGTCGTCGGGCGTCGAGGATTGCGAAAAGGGAGCGAGACGCGGCGAGGATGAGGCTCTTACATAACTAGCTAGTTAACTAACTACGTATCTACAGCCTACAGGTACCTCTCCCGCGGAAAATGTATGCACAGGAACCTTTGCCGACGGCTTCAGTGGAATCCCTGAATTATTACCCAAATGGCCGGGTCCAGATTCCTCTTCTATTCTTCCTATTAGAAAGAGGAATAAAGAGAAATGTACTCTACTATTAATATGTATAGTTATGTATTATTATTCCTGCAGCAATGTCACACAGAGCAACAGCATGATGATTATTATGATGATTATCTACAAAATTTCCTTTGTATAGAACAGCAGGTTGGTTGGTTGTTGGCTCATAGCCTATGACAAGGATTAAGCTAAACTAACTTACTACCTAACATACATATCTCTTGAAGCCAAGTTAGCTCGTTGAAGAATTCCATCGCAATCTTTTTTAGATCTCAAATTGTGCTCATAAACTCTTCATCACCATCAAATGTCAAATTCCTGGCTACAGCTGGATCTCAACCTGCTCAAGAGTACTCCATAAGATCTCTCAAGATAATCCCTCTCTAATTTGAATCAATTTATGTATAAGCCTTCTTATTTTATTTATTACCCATCAGCAAGTCTGAAACAAAGAGACCCAGACTATAATTGACAATCACCCTGGGCATAAAAAGTGGTCATGATGAGCTGGTTCAAAACTGTTCATTGCTTGCAGGAATTTTCAGTTTTTTCCCTTTTTCCTTTTTGTATCAAGAAAGTTAAATATTTAGTTAATTAAGTTAATAATAATGAAAGGAGAAGAAAAAGAATTCTTGCTTTCAGTTTTTATTTATCTATTTGAAGCTCTCTTTTCTTTCTTCTCTACTTCTTAACTTACTATAGTTAATAGTTAACTAGACTATTTCAGACAAACTTCACACAGCTTTCATCTTCCATGTATGCATGTGCACATCTCTTCATCTCTTCATGTAGCATCACACCCACCTTCTGCTATTTATTTAAACCTTCTTACTTTCCCTCTCTCCTCAGCTATTCTTTAATTAAGAGTCTAATGTTGCCTGTGGTTTTTACCTTATCATTATCTTATTATAGTACTAACTATAGTTACATGTTTAGACATACATCATAGTGCAGAATAGAAATGAGAGATATGAAGATAGAATCTTTCCAGATATCCATTAACATATTCATCTATACTCTGAAGAGACGGGGTCATCTACATACGTACGTACGTACGTACGTACGTAGATACACTACGCACCCCCTTCAAAGCATTTACATACTATCTCCCCAACAATGTAGTTAGCCCTACCAAGGTTACATACGCTCTCTCTGCAGTCGACGCAGGTAGCCGTTGATCACATGCTAAAATTAAACGGGGAGATAAACATGGATATACGCTGGTACATGTACAGATGTACCATGGCATGTATGTATGTATGTACCCCCCGTAGTGTGCACTGAATTTCACTGGCTCAGCTGAAGCCTGAAACCTTGCTTGAGTCCCGATTGTCATTTCCAAACTAACCCCCTCCCCCCAAATCCCCAAATCATCAACCATGGTGGCTGGAAAAAGTAAGAATAAGTTTGGTGGTAACTATAGCGTAGGTTGTGTTTTCTTTGGTAAGGGACCCCGGATCAGTTTCTTCCTCTGGAAGAGCGAGGTGGATGTTATTTGGTGTGGGGTGGTGGCTTGAATCAGCGCGTGATTGCAAAATATTTAAGTTATATAAAATGGATTGAGATACATTTTGAAGCACACACACACACACATATATATATATATATCTCACTATCATTGATCCCCGACATGCCATCTGTATATAACACACGTTCATAGCTTTTGTCGGGAATTATATACCAATCGACAAGAAAAGAAGATGTCAACAAAATGTCTCAGATAACTGAGTAGGGAGAAAGCTTGCTGTGCAACGCCCAACCTTTTTACGATTTCCTGTCAGCTGCCAGCCCGGTTCTGTTTCTTGTCTGAAAAGCTGGCCGGCCAATCAATTGGTGGGGGGGGGGGGGGGTCGCGGCTGTGTGGTGGACAGGAAACCACCGCCGACCTGCTCAGTGTCGAAAGGTCACTCTCGCTCTCCATTTCCCCATTTGGAGTCTTTCTTTGAGCGAGCAGCTGCCCGTCTGGCCCGTGACTTCAGGAGTGCGTTTGCTGGGTCAATCCCTTCTTCTGTTTTCCAAGGGACTCGCGCTGAAATGGCACGCTACTTACTCCCCTCTATCAAATATATTCCAGCTGCTACCAGTGTGTGCTGTGCTGCAGTGTCTCATGTATGTATTTGCACGGTGATGATAACTTCGTCTGTGCTTTTTTTTTTTTTTTTTTTTTTTTTTTTCTTTTTTGAATCTGTTCAACCATTGCATGTAAATCGACTCATGCGAGCATCCACGCGGAGTTTTGAGGAGAGAGTTCCTTTTCTTTTCTTTTTTTTCTCTTCCCCGACTCGTGCGAAGCTCCTAAAACTGTATAGGGGAGGGGAAGGCATATATATTTATATATATGCCCCTTGCCGCTGTCGGTCAAATGGACAACATCTGTTTCCTACACCAAATCAATCCGCTGAACGATTCTCCTGGGAAATGTCAGATAGCTATTGGCTGGCTGGGGTATATAGATAGGGAGGCTCCTTGATACATGTAAAAGCAAGGGCTGCTGCTGCTGCTGCTGGTGGTGGTGGTGATCGTGGTCGGTCACTGACTCATGATCAAAAAGAGATGCTATTTATCATTTATCGGTTCAGAGATATATGGGGCTGGCTGGGGATTTTGGGAGAGAGCTGGTTGAGGTGGTAAGCAGTCTATGGATAAACGAAAAAGTAATAAAAATTGTCTTCACCTTTTCATGGTTCCGTCTTGCGTGCTGGATGTAAGTGGTGGGTGGAGGCTGACTGACTTTAATCACTCCAGGAGGGTTCTCTTTAAATATTGATCTTCTGAGAAAGAACCAATCAAGCACTGTGATTAGGTCAAAGTGTACATGTGGTTGCCGTGAAAGAAGTTTCAGAATGGAGGAGTGAGACTAGAAGGATAGGGGGATATATTAGGAGAAGAGGAGATTTCGTTGACTATAGCATGATACATAATCAGCCTCATGTTTTTGCTTTCATTTCAGTATAGCGCATATGCATGGATCACGATTTTGTTTCCCGCATAAATGATCTACATTGATTCACTCTGTTAGGGACAAAACTTGCAGTGGTCCAAGTTATCGCCAATTAACGGCGGGCACAAAGTTAGCAGCAGGTTGGTAGGGATATGAATAGCACATCCTCCCCCTCCTCGACTGTAAAATTCATTCGAAATCGAAGAAGACCTCATCAATGTTAGGCATTCACAATATGAGGTGCTGTCGAGCGCCTATCCAATACCCTGAAATCTTAATGGCCAGCAAGACCAGCAGCAAGACCAGCAGCAAGACCAGCAGCAAGACCAGCAGCGAGGTGCTGGTGGTGTCTTTCACACTATTCCCAGCACCCTGACACCCCATACAGCCATATGGAGCCCATTCATTTTCCAGCAGATAGCAGCATGAAAATCACCACCAGAAAACTCAGCTATCTTCTCAGCATCATCGTTTTCACGCCAGCCCTGTTGTGAATGGCGAGGACCTGAAGGGAGCTTACATGCTGCCGAGCCGGACTCGGGGCCGGGTCTGCCTGGTCTCATTCATCTTGGACCTGGTGGACAGGTGTATCCTGGATGTTGATTGACCCAAGGGAAGCCATGAAAAGGAATGCGGCTGCGCGGGCGGGCGGGCATCATGTTATTATGTATGGGCTTGCCTGGGTGTAGATGGGGTCGAACACAAACACACAGGGCAGAAAAGAATGTATTCACCCCAGAACATTTCCTGGTGTGGAACATGGGCTCTTCATGGCCAGGGGAATCAGCAAGTTTCACTGTTTGAGATTGGTTGGGCTGGGAGTGGGTGTCAATATATGCGCCCTGATCCCATCCAGGCACGGAGCAACGGTATCATAAAAGGGCATTATGAAGGATATCCTCAAGTAGGTGACGGATATCGGCGCAGAGATTCTCTGATACGCATATACACCTGGGGGTAAAATTGCGCGGGGTGAGAGATAAGCAATCACCACACTACACTGCTGCGTCTCCTGACCCTGACTGTATGCATACAGATAGAAGAACAAGCCGGGTAAAAATGCGCAATGGCTCTCGCCTCTAGGTCCAAATGTGCTGAGCTCTATGCTAGGGATTCCCATTGAAGTGACTTGCTTATGAGATTTGGGAATAGAAAAGGACGGGTGTAGTTACCGCTTTCTCTAAAAATAAGACGTAACACCCTCTGAAAAGCTTGCTAGACGGATATTCACGTCCCGCCGCTGTCGGGAATTTCCCACCCGCGATGATTTTGGGATGTGATATCTGCCCCAGAACCACCTCGTGTCAAATGTTGTCTCTGGACCTTCAGACGCCAGGTTGATAACTGCTGTCTAGAGGAGGCAAGATATTGTTACTACCAACCTTCCCTTTTTTTTTTTTTTTTTTCTTTGGTTGTCAGGATAGTTATATATAGGATGAGTCTGTCGCCAAAGTCGAGAGGCTTGGCTCGCCCTGATTGGACACGCTGTTGTCATGTACCAAATACTTCCTCGAGACGGTGACAATGGCGTTGGCCCAGGTACTGCTACATCACGCCCCCCCCGGCACAGACCGCAAGCAGCCTCATCAACCTCCCTCCCAGCAAGCGTCATCCCGGCCGGAAACTTCTCAAGGAAATGAATAAAATACGATATCTCCTCCCTGCGAGATCCATCCAACCAACCTCCAGCTGCACTAAACCCCCCTCCGCTAAATAAGTTCGCCCAACGACATCCTCATCATCAATCATCGATCTCCGAATGTCCATCTGACCTGTCCACAGAACCCGGAATCTCTCCCCGTTTTCTTCGCAACCCCCAACCACCAACACCACCTTGGCTAGCCTCCATCTATAGCCAACCCCTCATCAACCACACCCCGTATCTCTCTGAATATCAAAACCGTTGCTCCACCGCTTCTCCACCGCTTCTCCTACACGCAGTCAGTCCTGACTTGTGACCTGCAGACCTGCAATAAGCGGGCTGCAGCTTGTCGCATCTCCCTCGCGCGTCTCTCCGTATCCTCTCGAATGCGGCTCCTCCTTCTCCTCCCTTCATAAAAAAGGGTTGTCCGACCGGTTGGCTGGCGGCCCTCTTAGTCTATACTCTAGCTTGCTCTTTCAGCGTTTGATACTGTCAAAGCTCCGTGGGGGAGGGGATAGTCTTTGATAGAAATATCACTGTGTGTTTGTGGTTGTTACCGCTGCTGCTGTTGTTGTTCGAATGATGGACGTCCATCTCGTGCCTGGCGGCGGGCGGCGGAACTATACGGGCTTCGTGACCAAGACCATCGTATATGCTGCGACGCTGCTTGTGTTTTTGACCAGTATGTATTTTGCTCATGCCTACTCTTCACTCGCTGTGTTTTTTCCTTTTTGGATATCAGACTAACAAGAACAACCATCACAGCATTCGCCCTGACGCTGGCGTCAATAGTCCTGCCGCGATGGATCAGCTCTCAGAGAGGAACGGTACGGCTGGCCCTTTTGTTTCCCCTGTCGCTACAAAAGTGAAAAAAAGATGAAAAATAAAAATACTCATTTGACTCTCCCTATGCAGTCTGCCGGCGTCTCCTACGGCCTCCACTATCGCTGTTTCTCCACTACCACCCCCAACACGACAACGACGACCACGACCTGCGTGCGCTTCCCGCAATTCGATGACTGCACCGGCGACGACCGCCAGTTCTGCTCCATGTGGCGCTCCGTCGGGTTCCTCATGTCCTTCGCCGTCGTGCTCGAGGGCATGACATTGATTACCTATATTATCATCTTGGCCGGCGGCAAGCAGATGCGCGAGTCTGGATGGCGGATTCTTTCCATGTTATTGCTTTTGGTTGCCCTGGTGCAGTGCGCCAGTATGGGGTTGGTGGTAGGTTCTATACTTTTCTTTTCTTTCTTTTCTTTTCTTTTCTTTTAATTCTTCAGGAACCCCTATTTGCCTTCATTCGGGATATTTGTAGAAAGTACCTTAACGGTTAACGGTTATAACCCGCTGCTTCACTGTATCATATAACTAACCTGCATACTCTACGTATATACAGTCTTACCTCAACGACAACGACGATCACTTCTACCTTGGCTTCCGCCTCGACGACTCCTTCATCATGTGTACCGTCAGCTGGTGTCTGGCCCTCCTCGCTGCTGCGACCATCATCTTCGCCGCTCGCGTCTTGCCCTCCGAGGGCGGCTACGAATTAATCGCTGAGCAACCTAATAGCTGAGCTGGCTGCTCATAGCCCTCTTCTTTTTTTTTTTTACTTTAATACAAATTACGTGAAATTATCCACAATCATGCTCTCGATATTGCTTTTCACCGCGGCGCTCTGGTTTGAAAGAAATACCCATATATCTGTAGGGCCAGAAGAAGCGGTGGCAGGGGAGGAAGATCTAGCACTTCTCCTCTCCTCACTTAACTCCGTTCAATTTCACATATTTATTGAGACCAATAAACCGCGCGCTTTGCTTCCTTTTTGCTTGTCTGATTGATTTGCCTGATTTGACCTGTTTGGTTTGGTTTGGTGGTTCTGAATTGGTCTATCTCTTTTCTCTATTCTGCCTCCCAGGAGTCCAGTCCCCAGTTCCGTAATATCTTTTGTTTTTATGCTTTTCTCCGGGCCTGCTCACCTGAG
Organism: Blastomyces gilchristii SLH14081; assembly: GCF_000003855.2. Lineage (NCBI taxonomy): Eukaryota > Fungi > Ascomycota > Eurotiomycetes > Onygenales > Ajellomycetaceae > Blastomyces > Blastomyces gilchristii. Next base: position 686,951 of record NW_003101673.1, read on the forward strand.
CTGAGCCGTGGTGGTTGTCATCGTAGTACGTCCATAATTATTAAACCCAACCCAACCCCACCCCCCCCAATTCTCCTTTTTTTTTTTTTTTTTTTTTTTTTCGAATTGGGTGTTCCGATGTCCCACCCCGGCATGAAAAAGGGTTTCAAATTCACCGTGTTCAGCGCCTTGTTCCGTTCCAGATGATCATTCTATGCCATTCTTCCTAACGTGCACGCAGTTCGCGGCCAATAAAATACCCCGATTTCCTCGATTCTCTATTGCTCAGTAATCTTACGCTCCGTGGTGTGCGTGTGTGGTTGATAATGAACAGGAAGCCCAATGAAGATATATATTCATGTGCGGGGAATATGGAATGTAGTATAATCTCTATTTTATGATTTGTTTCTGTATATGATTGATCGTGTTATACACCTCCCTCGGTCTTGGTTCGGGAGACTAGAAAAGTGAAGACCGAATAACGTAAAATGAAGACGGACGGTGGAAAGGGGGTATCTCAAAATTATAGAAAACTCGACGACAAACCATCCCATCTCGTTTCCATCCCGTTCCATTACATATAATCTCAAATAAATGGATAAATCAGCCAGCCAGCCAATCAATCACCACTCTCAACCGGCAGAAAAAAGGGGAAAAAATATGTCATAAACGACCCTCAATTCCTCAACTCCGTCCGCCCACCCTCCTCCCCCTCCCCTGCCACCAAACCCTCTCTGCACTCCGGCGCCTTCCCCGACGGCTCAACAACCTCGCCTCCCCGCGACCCCTCCCTCCTCACAATCCTCACAAGCACCGGAATCACTCCCCCCGTCTCCAGCCTAAACGCCCTATGCCCTACAACCTCCAGCAACGACGTAATCGCCCCCGAGTGCGCCGTTAGCGAAATATACGTGCTGCTCGGGCCGCTGTTGTGCTCGACGATGTCGTTTAGGAGCTGTCGGAGGCGGGCGGTGCGAGCCGAGTTGGACTCGCGCAGGTTTGGGTCCCAGAGGGGGTCGGTGGGGGCGAAGTTGGGTTCGAGGGTGTAGGTGGGATAGGTTTTTGTTATATGGGTTGTTGGAGAGCGGCGGTCGCAGGTGTGCACTCCTAGGGTTTCGCGGAGGAGCTGTTGGGGAGGCGCGTGTGTGTGCGGTTGGTTAGCTTTTGTGTTTTCTTTCTTTCTTTGCTTTTTGCAGAGTGCGATGTTGGGGGAGTAATGCATACCTCTTTCACAACTGGTTTGAATGGCCTGTCTGGCGGGAGTGGTAGGTTGTTAAATGTTAATTTTGCTGTTTGCAGGCATCGATCCAGGGGGCTGGTGTAGTATGACTGTGGAAGGGGTATGTGGTCTTGTATCTGGGCGGCCCATGTGGCGCGGGCATGAAGGGCCTGGGTGATGCCGGTTTCTGTCAGTCGAGCGTCAGACCAGGTTATGCTGCCGTTGCCGTCGAGTTTGGACCAGTAGCACTAGAAGGGCGATTAGTTTGAGAGTGTTGTCGATGTTAAGGGTACATGCACATACATCCCACGCCTCAGTTCCGTAAAGTTCCTCTGCAACGTTATGGTAACCCTCGCCATGCCGGCCCATGTAGAAGAGTTTGAATTCCGTATGCTTGTCTGCGTGGTCGTTTAGAGACTGGAGTTTGTAGGCGAAACGCTCCCATTGCGTCTTCTCATAGTTTGGATCGAAATCCTTATCTGTGTCATAATTTTGGATTATGAGGCCGAATGCACTTGCTGACTATGTTTTATTAGCTACGCAAGGCCCCCCCTCTCCTTTCGGATTCCACTCTGAGGGTAGCAGATGCCGAACATACATAGTCAAAATCTGCCGGATCTGTTGTGGGATCATCTTGAAGGAAGTATCCCGTCACGGTGGTATATTCGAGATGTGAGAGAGCTAGTGATTCGCTCATGGCGGCGAAGAGGGCGAACACCACGGTAACGGCGAGAAGGAAGGGGCTGGGCGTGGAAGGTTTAGTCAGTCAGTGCATTAATAACTAGTTAACCGTTGTCGTAAGCAATGGCTAGCCAGACTATCCATGGATCAGTATATCCCGATAGTGGCCGGGACGGAGAACCCTGGTGGACCCTCAAAAATGATAGCATTCTCAAGTAGAAATCTGGAGCTTCAAGAACTCACATCACAACGTCAACGCGACAGTAACTCTCCCACCTTCTCCTTAACGCTTCTCCCCGTCGTTCTTCGCCGGGTTGTTGCCAGTACGCTTTCAGAAAGCGCAACATATATGCGGCACGACGGGCGACGTTATCGGGTTACCCGCAACCGCAGCCACAACGGCGTGCTTGCTCCCTTAGGCCCGTGCTTGTAGGGGATGTCTTGGTTGGCGGGGCCTTGGGGTGGGTTGAGGCTGTCAAGATTAGGGATGGTGACGAGCGCCGGCACCATCGCATAGTGGATTCTTATTACTAGGGGATTCAGTGTCCAAGTAGGCGGGTTGACATCACGTCAAGGGTTGGACATTGGCAGGACTGTCTTCCAGACCGTGTTCCGTATAATAGAATTAGTAGCAAAGCAGAAGAATGAAGGGAGAGGAGTCGATTAACTGCGAATGATCTTCTGGAGCAGATGGAATTGCCTGATTGGGACAATTTGAGGCCAGCGATGATGACGGGATCTTATTGGCTGAAACAAAATATGACTAAGCATAATATAACACCAAGACTAGCCAATCAGAGCTCCCCTCTTTTTCGAACCTCCTTCCAACCTCTTCCTCATACGAACTGTCGAGATGCCAATGACAATGACAATTAAGTTACAATGACAATGACAATGACAATGACAATGAAGAGAAGACCAATTCAACTCCCCAAACCATGCAGTGTCGTTGAGCTGCATTAGTCGTCACCTAACAATCAATCCTCAACTGGCTCAGCTCTCTTCCCGTGGAGGATCTCACCCCTCTGAGGAGGTAGGACATGCGACTGCATCTCAAATATGAAACTCTTCCATGTTTGGAGTATGTGGCTGCGTAGGTAACCTTGTTTTGCTAGACCTCCCTTGTAGGCAACCCTGTGGTGTTGTCAAGTTCTGGAATCAACATCTAGGCTCCGAATGTCAACTTGTACGACCAGAATGGCTCACATCCGATGGGGAGGCACACCCATGCTTACAATTACTTTGCCTAGGTGAGCAGCGAGAATGAGCATCAGATGAGGGTATCCGACCGTGGTGAGTGTATATACTCTTTTAACTTGATTGATTCAGAGCCCGGGGTCCTCGTTTTGAGGAAATGCTATGCACAGGACCCTACAGAGCATTCCTGCCAAACACCATCTCATTTCTATATCGGGGGAGATGATGCGTATTCATTTACAAGTCTATTGACACTCTTCGTCAAATTGCCCGGTATATATCGAGACTCGGCCATTCTCATGCTGAATTGGCAATGCCTCGATCATATTCATGAAATCTGTCACGTTATTTCGAGCGGTGCGAGTGACGTACCCTAGGTAGCAATCTGCACATATGAGGATGAACAATAGTGCGCACATTCTTCAGGATGTTTCAGATCTCCGTGCGATGCGGTTTGGCTCAGCTTGATGCCAGATCCCATACAACTTTCAGTCGAATATTTATACTCCAGAGAGAAAGATCATCGCAAGGAAGATGCCACGAGGCTGCCTGTTTGTTTTATTTTATTTATTTATTTTTTGAAATTACTCAAAATGCAAATTGATCATACAGTCATGAACTAAAGTGACATACAATTTGAACTCTCAACCGGCCATCGAAAGGAAATAAAAACGAAAATATACCCCAGAATCACAGCGTGTCATACTCATGTCCGCTCTCTCTCGCCTTAGTCGCCCGACTAAACTCACCGGTCTCAACCTCCCGCTCCCCTTCTATCGCGATCGTCTCATTCTTCCGCACGCCCTCTGGATCCTTCATCGCGCGGTCAACAGCTGCATTCACGTTTCCACGAATGTTTTCGCCGAGTCCCTATAGTTTTCGTTTCATTAGCAAAGGTCGGCTAAACAAATAATTACACTCTATTTATCATCATTTTAGTTCTTGACACTTACGTGAACACCCGCAACGGCTGATTTGATGCCGTGGCCTAGACCTGATCCGGTTGTTGTCCCCGCTCTTGTACCCGCTGTTGTTCTCGCTGTTGTGCCCGCTGTTGTGCCCTTGTTAGGAGAATCCGTGGGTGGGTGTTGGGTCGCGGCGTCGGCTGTGTGGGACTGTTCGGATCGTTGATTGAAGGTGCCTGTTTCTTGCCCCACTGAAAGGTCGCTTTGGAATGGTGGCGGGTGGTATGTGTTTTGCGCCATTGTTGTGTGATGTGTTCGGATGTCGAGATGAGGGTTGAGCTGTTTATATTGAAGCACAGCGGAATCGTAACGGGCAATAGGATGGAATCGATGGAATCGAATTTTTTCTCTGCCTATTTATTTGAATGTTGCCTGATAAATCTTAGGCGCTGTTTTTCGCATAACCTTTTTGAAGAAGCGTGTCTGTGTTGAATGAAATACCAAGAATAACTAATTCTTAAATATGCATATATTATAGTTCTTGACCTCCCTGGTTTTTTCTCTGGGTATGACATCAACCCCCCTATGACATCATACACAAAACATCCACTCAATCGAAGCTCAAGCTCGCAAGTTCTACTTCGCCCACAGACTTCTTCTAGGTAAAACGAGCTTCCCAGCGAAAAGGTTTGTTTGTCGAGGTTCAGATCCCTGGTCTCTTCTTACATCAAGGTGTCGTCAGAATTGCTGTACATGTTAACAAAGTCGTCCATTCCTGCTGAGATAAATATAAGGAGCTATCTATATCTCTTCTCTACATGTAAATAGCTAATCCTGATGCCCTAGTTATTTTTTTTTTATTTTTTATTTGGTTTAGTAACAGTTAAGATCTGAATTTCAATCATCAAAATGATCCCAATAACTCGATCTGGCGTCCCTATTCCTTGCAACGTGCTATCCCGCCTCGTCGTGCCAGCACAAAGCATCCCAAGAACAACCGCCCCGCGACCCTTCTTCTGCGGAGTGAGATCGGAGGGAAATAATAATGATATCACTAGGAACTTCTCCGCTTCAGCGCTAGCTAAGAAGGAATCTAAAGTCAAAACGCTTTTGCAGGACAAGCAACATGGGCTTGGATTCGCGAGGTCAAATCCAATTCCTGCAAAGCCGAGGAAGCGGGGTGTCACGGAGATTAGAGGGCCGTATTATTCGGTATGTTCGCTTTTCTTTTTCTTTTTCTCTTTTCCTCGCTCTTCTGCCATTGTTCATTTCATGAGGACAACTATGAGAGGGTAATTGCTGGGTTGAACAAGTCGAATGCTGACGCTCGTGGTCATGTAGGTGATGGGGAAAAGATACCTGGCGGATGTTCTTGAGACGTGGGTATCAGTTTCACTATTATATTCGGTTAGGTTGGCTTGAACTGATCTGACACTACCTCTTGAATAGGATGGGTTACTATGTGGACGGGCTGAAATTTTCAGGAGGTTAATTAATAACTACGGACTTCCAAGTAGTTCTACTTCAAAAGGCACTGTGTTTTGATAACTGACAGGAGACTTTTTGAATTATTGGTAGGCTCCTTTTCGCTCTTTGAAGAGAAGAAACTGAGGGAATTGATCGACCTTGCTCATGAGCATGGTGTTTACGTCTCCACGGTTTGTGTCATCATTCTAAGCATCATCGCAGCACAGGATGCTAACAATCAAGTTGGTAGGGCGGCTGGGCGGAGCACCTCCTCACACACCACGATGCGCCTTCTGTAATGGAAAAATATCTGCAAAAATGCAAAGATCTGGGGTTGGTCTTGAAGAATATTCACTCTAAAATGAATCGGAGAGTAATCCGCCCGTTTCAATTCGGGATGGTGACCTGACAATTTCCGTGAAATAGGTTTGATGTTGTCGAGATTTCTTCTGGATTCCTCTCGATTCCTGCAGACGATTGGCTCCGGCTGGTGGATAAAGTCCACTCGTATGGTCTCAAGGCAAAGCCGGAGCTAGGCATCCAGTTTGGGGCTGGCGGAGGTATGTGTGTTCATTGTCCCCTGTCATATTTACCTCAATAAATTTCGAGACAGACTCAAAACTGACATATTGAAATCAGATACTTCTGTCGCTGAGCTTGAAGCATTCGGCACCAACGATCCTGGAAAATTGATCAATTTAGGCAGACGATTCCTCGACGCTGGAGTCGAGCGGCTAATGATTGAGAGCGAGGGCATCACAGAGAACGTCAGGTCCTGGCGAACGGATGTGGTTTCACAGATCATGAAGGAATTACCACCGGAGCAGGTTATGTTTGAAGGTATGCAATCCCAGAGTTCTGACTCTTCGTTTATAAGTTTTGAAAGCCCGCATATCATGAGCTTGCTCTTAGCATACGGGCTGACGGGGGTTTTTTGGGGGCAAACAAAATAGCTGCCGACCCCCGCGTGTTCAATTGGTATATCCGTGAGTTTGGGATCGATGTGAACGTCTTCGTCGACCATTCGCAAATCGTGCAGTTGTCGTGTCTGCGACGTGGGATCTGGGGTATGGCAGACACTTTTGGCAAGGTTGTTTCATACAGACCAGCAGAGTGAACCTGCCTGTACCCAGTTGGTTTTATCCATTGGGGTCTCGTAGTGGTGGTTTTGCAGCCCATTGCGGCTTGTGATAGATCGACATAATCGTAATATAAAAGATATATATATATATATATATTATTTATTTATTTATTTTTGGCAGTTTTGTAGAAGGTTACTACTACTTTAACGCAAACCATAGCCCACACTCAACTCGACATAACCATCTTGTATCACCAGTCTCGCTCATAGTAATGATATTTATATTCTTTATATTCTCGGATTCCTCCCCTCGATGGACCCTAATCCTAGCTTCACTCTGACCGCACAGAAAACACGACTGTGCTAAAGAGTCATTCTGACATTCAAACATCAACTTCTGAAAAGCAGCTTATAATACTTCATTCGGCCTTCAATTTTACTATTAGCAAGCTTTTATATTCGCTTTCTTCGGCTCTCGAAACAAGTATATCTTAAAGGTAGCAAGCAGCCTGCGCAAACCTGCATCTCGCATCGAACCATCCCCAGACAGTCGCATGTAACTTTCCGTCATGGGGACGCTACTACACAGAGCATAAATACTGGTTATCTGCTTCCAAAGCGTACCGTTTTTGCAGATGTGGATATCATGGCATACTGTGTCGTCTGCTTATCATGGTTTGCACGTTCGTCTCCTCTGAATTCAAGGCTGGTTATAACATAACCATTCTAATCTGCGAGGCTTAATTTTCTGCTTTCCTTTTCAGAGAAGGTCATCCTTGATTTTATCACAGAGAAAGAGGAACATGTATGTGAAAATATACGTGGTGCCAATTGGATATCAGAGAGACAACAATCGCCGCGGATTGGTGGCCTCGCACTGGCTGCTGGGACCGACTGGAGTAATGCACTATGTTAGATTAGAGGGCACGTTTCATGTGTTTTTGTATTCTGCTCGTTATATCGACTTTCGTCTCCTTGTTTTCTATATTCTTCCGCACCCAATATTTGACCGAGCGCGGGCCGCCGTTGAGTCAGAATAGTAACGCTGGGCGGTGTATATTCACATTTCTATATTCCCAGGTATGAAGTCCAGGCTATATTTGTTTGATGTATATCTTTAGTCCAGAGATTCAATATCATATTATTTAGTTGAATCCCCCTTCGAAACTAACTACTGAGTTGCCCCAGGTAGTCTCTCTCCACCAGATTCGATAGCTTCCATGGGAACATAGCAGCTATATATCCCTGGTCTACCCATATATCAACACCAGTCAAAATAATATGGTGGGTTTGGGCGAGTTCTTCGCTGCCGCCAAGGGGAAGAGAAAAGCGTCCGGAAGGCGTCACAAACCCGGGGGCAGCGATCCAAACCAAGCATGGTCCCTGATACCCGGTATTCCAAACCTGGTTGATCTAACCGCAGGGGTTAAAGATATATGGGAAGGGTATAACAGCGAGAGGAATGGGAGAGTATACCGGGACGAAATGCGGAAAACCGGAGACGCAGTCAGGCAAGGCATCCCCAGCATTCAAACATGCGCACAATCTCTGGCCGTCTTCTTCAAGCGCAAAAACGCGTTCGATCTGTTTTCGGCATTCCTTGACGGGCTGCGAGTCGTCGCTCAGTTCGTTGAGGTTCTTCAGGGACGGTCTGCTCTTGAGGAGATCGGCCGTGACATCCATCGTGAGCTGCAGGCACAGACGGGGTTGAAAGCTCCCAAAACCTTCGCAAAGCAGGTCTATAAAGTTATCAGGCATCAAACCTCGTTGCTTCACGAAGATGGTGTCCCGCATTTCTACTTCCTGTACCACCCAGACACCGACTGGCACGGGTACTTCTTCGACATCGTTTCTCAAAACCCGCTCCCTCCGAACCTCCTGGGCGTATCCGAAAACCTGGACGCCCTCTGCCTGTGGATGATCTTCCTGAGACAGCATCTTGACAGAGACGACAACAGAAGAGCGCGGTTCCATCTCATCATCCCCGCCTATCGACCTATGCTCATCAAGGATCCGCTGATTTTCCCAGACAAGCTATTCCCGCTTACTGTCCAGGGCCTAAAGCACGACTCCAAGGAGTACGTCTGGTTTAACCTACCGACCCTAAACGACACCCACGCCTACTCTCTTGACCTGAAAGATGTCGGGAACATATATCAGCCGCCGAGTAACGGTCAAGACGCTGCGGCAGCGACCACATTTGCCGCCTCCACCGCAGGGTGGATCGGGATAACCCTCTGGGCAACCTCCCTGGCAGCCCCGATCCTCGCCCCCTTTGTCCTTATGGGTTCAGGGGTGAGTGGCATGGTCGGCGCCGTGCAGGCTACCAAGCATGTCCATGAATCCTTTAAACAGAAACTACCCCGAGTGCTGGGACAGCAGCGCATAGATGACGATAACGCGGAGTGTGGTGATGGCAATGGCAACAACAACAACAATAACAATAACGGGAGCAGCGCTGACAGCACGAACCAGCCTGTAAGTGCGGGGGAGTTCACGGTTCAGCCGGGTACTCATATAGTATCCCACAGGCGCCACTACGAGCATGAGAACCGCCGACGGCGCCGTAGACGACACCGGTAGTAAACTCGACTCGTGAGTCGCTTGCGGATGGGGTTGCTCCTATGTCATTTCTTTTCTATACGACATCTATATTTTTTTTATTTTCGCGACCTTTATTTACAGGGAGGATAGGTGCCAAATGAGCACCTCCCTTTTTATTACTATTTTGTTATTTTTATTTTATAAAGGCTAACTAATTATTCTCCTTACTCTAATAACTATGACCTAGAAGCTAGAAACTACCTGATTATCAAGATCTCCAGCTGGAGTAGGTCGTATAAACAGCCGACATCCGTACCACTTCTTATTATTTCTAACTCTGGTCATACATAATTACAACTTGAGATTGTTCTCAATTTCGTTATCCGCAATCCCCCATGGAAACTTGCTGTACTATGATGTAAAGCGAACGAAGAAGCAATAGATATCTCTAATACTAATTCATCTCTAGAATAGCATATAAAATTTACACTGCCCGTATCAAGAATATAACCAATCTCAAAACAAGGCTTGTCGATCTGTCCAACCTAATCGTATTTTACCCCTTCGTTTAGTATTCATTGTGTTGTTTACTCCCACACTGCTTCTTATATTTAATCCTAGGCCCTCTTGGATTGGACGGGTAAAAAGCGGGGAAAAAAAAAGAATAAGTGGACCATTGGGAATATCAATTCGCCTCAGTGAGGAGACAGAGGAGGGGAAATTCGTGACATGTTAGCTAAGGTGCGAGAGGAAGATGGTGCTAAATCCAAGAAGCAACCGAAATGTTAAATAAATGAGGGGTATATAGAGTAAGTAATAAGACGACAAAATACAAAAACTGAAAGGCCGGAAAGCGGATAGTTACCCCGTTGAAGGCGCTGGGGGAAATGATGACGGGGGGAGTAACTTAATAAGTAAACATGGACGTAAGAGGGACGAAGAGGCTGCGATGTCATGTCGTTCTGTTTTTGTCCGGCATCTGAAGGGGTGAAAAGAGATGCACACGGAATATCAAAATATTCAGCAAAAGCAACCGCCACCCTCGGGCTTGTGCTTCCTGGTTCCGTCGCAGCTGCTAACATACCACATGTTGACTTCGAAGCCCGAACAAAATTACCGTTTTTCTGACTGTTGGCTCCTGCTTGAGGTAGCTGAATTGGGCTCTATCGGTGCTGGGTAATCGTGATGAGAGCGGAACTGCGTTCTTGCGAGGGATAGGGCCATGAGGGCGTCAGGACAAGCAACTGCGCTGTTCTCAGAGGCGTGTGCCCTGTTGTTTCGTACGTTCTTTGTTGATCTCCCTATTCGGGCTATCGTATCGAAATTGGATGGCATATTCCTGCTTAGTGGGCTGTTGCTCTGCTGGGCTTCTATGTGGCGTCCTAGTCTGGAAATGAGGTGTTCCCTATCGTTTGTCACTGTTGCTTGTTTGCCGACTATCGAGGTAGGAGTGGCTGGAATTTTCGCCCCGCACTGCTCCCTGGTAGGGCTTAGATCGCCTTGCACACGTTGGTGGCAAATGCGATTAATTTCGGCCGCCCTGGATAGCTGGTTCGATTTCGAGAGGTTTCGGGTAACATGAGGTAAGAGGATAAAGGCAACGATTGACATGATTGGGGAGACAAATAAGCATCCCCATGCTAGTAATAGTACCGACATGGTGGTGCTCGGTTCTCGCCATTCAGAATGGGAAGTTGATCTGTTTCGAACGGCATGTGGCATCCCCGTTTTTCTAATTGAATGGAATGGTTGCCTGGATTTGGAACAAGGGATAAATAGAGATGAAGATCGCGTAGCTAGCCTTAATATCGTTCTCAATATTAGACGAACGACGCGTAGAGACGCTATGGCCATTGAAGAATCATCGGTTTGGGCGCGGTTTGTAGCCCTACTCTGGCCATCTCTGTAGACGGACTCAACGTCTCCACGTATTGTTGGTGGCTCCGGTACCACATTCAGACGTGAATTCCTCGGTCTGTCTCCAGCCCACGCAGGAGCAGAGACGGCTGCGTCGACGCGCCTGTGGTCAGGGATTCTCCCTCCAGAATGCTCTAGCATAGGCCAAATTGGAGTATCTCCCGCGATGCCGCCGGAGAGATGTGGATTGAAGGACGAGGAAGGCTGTCCAGGACTTGCAATTATATGAATATGCAGATCCTGTACTGGCCCGAAAGACCCAGGCAAACCAACTGCATTCTGTGGACGCGATGGAATCGGGGCCTGAGTTTCTGTCCTTGTCTGCAGCAGGTTTGGCGGATGCGATTGAAGGACATGTCTCGGGTCGCAGTCCGTTGACCCGATCGGTGATTGCCTCTCAATCAATTGCAGTGTTCCACGATTGATAATCGGTTTGTGAACCTGGCGCATAGACCTGGCTTTGGCCATAATTATAAGAGGTGGCGTCGTGGGTTCCTCCGATCCACAACATCCGAGGCATTGTGGATCGTCGAATGGCCGGTCTCGTTCTCCGTGGCATTGCCAGGTGATCTTGGGAACGGGGCACCCGTCTAGTGGGGACGAGGATTCCAGCGGCCCGCTTGATGGCCGGACATTGGTGCGACGCCAGCGATCTCCGCTCGAAAGCGGTAGGATAGCGCCTGAACAATGCGGTGAAGGGTTTTGGACATGCTTCATCAGCTTCTTTCGCTTGACGGTGGTGATGGCGGATTCCGTTTTGTCGACACATGTGCACTAAAAATTGAGGCGTTAGTCCAAAATATTATAGGGGAAAGTACGATTGAAGACAAAGTGGAACAGAACATACCCGCTTGCGTTGCTTGCGGTGCCATTCACAAGCACCCTGTCTACGGACAGCGATATATCTCTGGCGCTCTTCGTGGGTCTTTGGGCGATGCTTCCTCGGCAGAGATGTGGTTTCGTTCAGATTCATGTCCAGGACCATCTCGACTCCACCAGTTGCAGGTGGTAGTGTAGTTCTTGAAGGTCCGGCGGATGCTGACCCAGCCCTTGTCATAAACGCGGGGGAGAGTTCCGGGACAGTGCCAGTTGATGAACCGGGGGATCCAGTCACGGAGAAGGAGTTAGTATCGAATGACGAATCGCTTAGGGTGGTCGAGCTATGTTGCCAGACCATTGACTGGGCAGAGGGATTGCAGTCTTCCAGGAATCCAGAGCTAATATCGTTTTGAAGTTGCAGGTACAACTCAATTGAAGCATCTATCTGCTTCGTCCTCTGCGATACAGGTCGAGTATCCTTGGCTGCTCTGGCCAAGGCAAGATCCTTGAGCGTGGATTTAACCCAGTTCAAGCGCTGGGTGGAGTCATCTAAATCGGGGGAGGGTAGAGCGGATTCAGGAAAAGTGGAATCAGGAGAGAACAAGTTGGGCGAGGCATGACCCATTTGCAGAGTATCAAACCAAATGGAGGACGGGTCAGGGAGGGAATTGAAGTCGGTGGAACAGATGTCGTTCAAGGCCGAAGTAGATAGAGGGATGGAAGGCTCGCTAGAGGCAAACAAGTCTGGGTTGAAATTGTCCCAGAGCGAACTATCCAAGGGAAAATGATCGAGTTTAGAGAGATCAATCGACTCGCAGTCGGCTGTGGGGTAGGTATCAAATTGGGGCATGCAAGAGAAGTCATCAAAAGCAACATTGGGGAGGTTTAGGTCCAGAAACTCAGTGTCCTCCTCGACACGAGGGGATTGATAGTGGAAGGAGGTGGTCATTACGCAAAGAATGTGGAAGAGTTAAGAACGTATAGATGTGTATGTATGTATATCTGCCCTAGGAATACAAGAAAAAGGGCTGGAAGTTGTGAGGCGGATGAATATACAGGAGAGATATCTCAGGAATAATGTATCTAGAAGTAATCCACCAGACGCTGAGAAATGCGCGTAGGGAAAGGTGTTACCTGCTTCTATAGATAGAAGGGCAACCTTGGAGGGATTGCGCTGGAGAGAGTGGCACCAGATTCAGATCTCTCTCTCTCATACAGTCTTTGTCGAGCACACTGATGCCTATAATCTCTCTCCCGTTGCACGAATAGGAGGGAGATCAAGGTTGAACGGATTGGGCAAAACGAGAGGGAGGATGGTACTCTTCCCCGGGGCGAAGAAGAGACGGACGAGGCGAAACAAAAGAGAATAAAAAGGAGAATTAAAAGAAGGGAAGAAAGGGTGAAGAAGAGAAGGTCTGAGTTCTTTAAGGCCACGGCGGGGGGCTGAGGCAGCGCAAGTCGATGGTCGATGCTGATCTTCGGCGGTTGATGATGATGTCGTCGCGCTGGGCTGAGGCTGGCCCGCGGAGAGATTGAGCCGTGTTTAGCGCTGGCTAGCGCCAGTTAGCGCATGCTAGTCCTGATTAGGAGGTGCCAGACACGCCTGTGATTGGCGGCTTCCCAATTGGGTTTCCCCGACTTAGGGTTGCGCTAAACTCGTTACGGTGCCCGCTCTTTATGTAAGCAGCCTGGAGGGGTGTTGACGGGATCTGATTGGCCAATCAGAGCCTGCAACTTCGGAGATGACTCAGGCCTCACCAAGCAATCTGGAACTAAATAAACATCCCGATATCAAAGAGGGACCAAGTAATCCAAGGATATGTGTAATTATTGACTATTGCCCTGATGAAATACTCTGTACAAGTGAGATGGTGCATGTTCTTATACCTCTGCCTGCCACATTGAAATAACTAATTTAGATTTGTCATGTCATGATGCCAGCCCATCCTCTTTGAATTATCAACAGCCTGTCCGCCGCTTAAATAACTTGATCGCAGGATATATAGTATGACAGTTCCTGAGGAAACAATCCCTAAGGAATTTGGATTTCTAATGTGATTTGGTCAACAAACATTCCTGCCATCTCTGAATGTCCCGAATTTGATAGGTCTATCTATAATCACTTCATTGAGCACCCTGCAACAGCCCTCATGAAAGGAGCACAGGATGGTTGGCTAGAGACAGACGAGTGAGAACGCATTTCACGTCACCTCTCTTTCTTTTCTCAATGTTGACTTTGTTTTCTTCATTTAAACCCCCCGGGTTCCGACCCCTTCCTCCATTCTCTCGCTCAAGGCAAAACGCAGCTGTCAACAGATTACGCAGCCCCTCACAGCGCGCCCGTGAAGCGGTTTCCCTAAGTCATAATAACTTCCATAGGCATAGAACACACAAGAACCTAAAGTCGCAGTTCGATAGCTACAGTGCAGTGACGTGGTTTTGCTGCCCGGCATTGGCAGAGGGGTGGTGGTGGTGCCACCCGAATGCGGTAGTCCCGCGGTTATCTAAAGAACGGAGGTTCATTTTGGTGGGATCAAGCTCTCTTGTAAAAGGCGTTTATTTCTGCTTCAGCTTGGGAGTTTGGGTGATTCGCCCATACCCACAGATGACTCATTTCGCGGTTATTTGGGAACCTGATGCTGAGATACTGACTCCAGGTTAGCTATGAAGTACGGTTCTAACTGCGACGCATCGTCCAAATGTTGGACCACCCCACTGACGCCCTAGGATCTTGGTATACCTCGCACGTGCTTGTCGCTCATGTTGCTCCTTACAATAACATTACCACAATATATATGTGGGCTACTTTCCACCGCCGCGTCTCACCCTCACCACCTACCTTCGTTTCTGAGAGTGGAAACCCGCCAGAAAGGTTCGGGGGGCCGAAGAGAGGGGGCGAGTGACTTACAGTGACAGGAGGGAGATGCACCAGTATGGTTTCCCCAAGGCAGCACCCAGTGGCTTGCGCTGGTTAGGTTTGGGGATTGGTATTTGGGCAGTCTATGGACTGACTGGGTAAAGACGGGATGAGGGCATACCAGCACAGGGCTGGTAGAGTGTGATGCCCTTTTTCCTTGTAGGCGCATGGTCAACCATATATATTTGTGTATTGATGGGAGCCTCCCAACTGCGATGTATACAGTGTTGCAACTGTACGTGTACAGTACAAGCTAAGGTAAGTAGATCATGTCAACGTCTCCAGGCTTCTACATAGCAGCCGCCCGCGAGTTGTCGACCCATTGCAAAAATGCTGCGACAAGTGGTCCCAGACAATGATAATATGCGGAGAGGCAGCTTCTTTTGCATGTCTTCATCATCGCCATATTCAACCATTCAATGACAGCATGTGACGTTGTGAACGCCTCCATGGACAGTTTCTGAACAACTGACTCTCGCCCTAAGCTCTCTCCTTTCTCTCAAGCTCTGACCCTTAGGGTTCTTCTCATTATCGCTCACAACTCCACCGCATGTTGTTGTTGTTGCAGGGCTGATAATGCCAGGTGGACGTGTCACTCTGATCACTCAGTGCAGAAACAAGAGGCATAGCGATTTGTCGTCGAACAACCGTGTAGTTGGCAATTTGACACCCTTGTGAGCCAAAAAAAAAAAAAAAAAAAAAAAAAAAAGAAAAACAAATAAAGATTGAAAAGCGGGACCTAATGGCTCGTTTTCTCGTTTTCTCGTACATAAATATTAAGTACAGTGGGATGATGCCAGCCGACTGCGCCGTTTGGCCAAGCTGCAGAACCACCACAAAGAAACGAACACTGCCCACGCTGCCTTCTGCACAATCTTAATCTTGGGACTCAACCCGTTCAACCTGATCCAAATTGATCTTCTCCGTGGCCTGGGATATGATATGCTCTCTCTCTCCCTCTCTCGCCCCGCTGTTCGAAACGAATGCAAGGGCAAGCCGAGCCCTTCTCCTTTTCCCTCGCTCCCCACCAAATACGGGGACCACCTCGGGGCTGGCACCCGCGTTGCATTGCGACCCCGTATTCATCCCGGGGTGGTTTTCTCGTGAACAGTCCAAGCCGCCCCCTTTCGATGTCTACAGGCGCATTGGCGTGTTGTGTGATGAATAATTGCTGCGCCGCGGAGGGAACGAGTTGACGCTGCAGAATTCTTGCGTTGTCGGTTTGGTTTGGAATGGAGATATACTGTCTCTTTCAAGGTTCACTATTTACAAAAATTTGATAGTCAGAGGAAATAATTATTATAGATAAATGAGCTTTAAACGGCTTGTAAATATAATGAGAATATGTGGTACAGGTGGCAGTATATACGGGATGGTATCGTATCTCTATCGAGAAAACAACAAAATGAAAAGCCAGTAGACAACGGGGGCTGGCCCTCAATACACACAAAAGGTGCAAACAAAAATGGATAGGAATAACCAAACGGATATATATAAGTAGGAGGAATGGGAATAATGATTTGGACAAAGAAAAGCAGGAGGAAAGAAAAGAAAAAAAAAACATTTGCATCTAGCTGCCGCCGCCTCCATATTTGTCTTATCATCCAAATATGCCAGCTTCAGGCACTCCCCTTTCTTCCTTCCTCCACAAACTGCGCAACCATTATATTATTTACCCCTTGACATCGCACTTGATCGCCATCACCGGCACGGCATCCCTCCCGAACCTTACGTCCAAGATCGAGAAAGGGCTGCCCAGTTTCTCCTTGCCCTCGGCGTCCGCGAACAGTTGGCAGCTAACAGAGGAAATGGAAACGCCTTCAGCCCTAGTGACGACGGCTTCGACCACTTCAGATCCGAGCTTTACATCTTCTGTTGGTTGAAAGATAACATTAGTTAGCGTATTTGCCCCTGCTTGCTCTTGGTTTCCGAGCCATGTGTGATTTCTGTGTGTACGGGGGAGGGGAGGGGAGGTGAGGGAGGAGGTGCGCACTTGTTGACACAAGTTTCCCCAGCTGTACTTCTCCTCGTACGAAATTGTAAATGCTGGTGCGGAACTGTACACTTGCCTTCTTGTCTAGCTCGTCCAAAAACGGATCATCTTGATCGTCGTCGTCGCCGTCATCTAGGCCAGCGTCGAAATCGTCGTCGCCATCATCCAGACCAGCTTCAAAATCGTCGTCGCCGCCGCTGGCCAAATCACCGTCTTCGTCGTATTCTCCGTCCTTCAACTCAATTCTCTCGTCCCCGCCACTACCTTCGGTCTGGAAATCATCGTCATCGTCGTCATCATCATCATCGCCCTTGAGGCGATTCAGGCCAGCTCCTTCATCCTTTCCGGCATCGTCGTCATCATCGTAGTCCGCCCCATCATATTCCAAATCATCATCGTCCTCGTCCCCCTGGATGTACTCGTCGTCGTCGTCGTCGCCCTTGAAAGTATCACCACCATCGCCATCGTCCCCTTGGAAATCACCATCGTCGTCCCCCTGGAGGTATTCATCATCATCGTCGTCGTCGTCCTGTAGATCACCGTCCAGGTCACCTCCCTTATCCTTATCGTCGAGGTCGAGGTCATCGTCGTCGTCATCATCGTCGTCTACACCATCGTCCCTCAACTTCTCGACCGTGTCCTTGCACATAAACGAGCCGATGGGCACAACTTCACCCGCCTCCTGTGAGAAAACGACGCTCTTGCCCCTCCAGAATGGCTCTCCTAGCTCATCACGGCCATTGGGGTCCGAGTATGCTTGACAGTAGACGCCTGGCTCTTCGACCGAAGCGCCGAGTCCGCTAGTTACGGAGCCTGGTTGTACGCGTTAGTGCACTGTACGGTAGTGTAGATAGATATTATATATAGAAATAGATGTGCAGACTCCATATATCAAGAACCCTGCGCGGCGCTTCGTTGGAATTAGGACAGAGGTTTCTGACTTACGGTGTGTTCGCTCAAGCCGATCCAGTTGGGCAACGAGATTGACTTGCTTGTCTGGGGCGGTGTTCACTTCGATCTGGAAAAACTTTGCCGAAGCAACGGCTGCCCACGAGGCGAGCAGAAAGCCCGTGGTCTTCATTTTGTTTTCACGGAACCCTTCCGTCTATATATATATGCCTCTTATTGGACGAAAAACGTAGAGAACGGGTATAGAGAGGTTACCACGATTATTGTTGCGGAACTTATTTTCCAACGAGAGGCTCCTTTTTTCTCAAAGGGAATGCGCTGAGCAAATAATGATACAGGAGAGGAAGAAGGAAAAAAGAGAAAAAGAGAAAAAGAGAGAATAATAAATCTGAGCAAAAAAAGAAAATATGTCGGCGTATTAAATCGACGCGGCGGAGGGTGAGAGAGAGGCTGAGGGGGGGGAGATCCAAGCCTTAAAGAAGGAAGGCCAGCGCGACGTTAAATAGATACGAGGGCTTACAAGGAAGGATGCCCGCCAAAGCCGCACTGCCCTCTTGTCATATCCGACGAGGCATCTAGCAGCTGTTCGCAGTTCGCAACTGCTGAGCGGCTTGGGCCAGCGGGGCTGGTCGCAGTAGTCTGCTCCTTGGCTCGTGGGATGCGTCTCAGCTCATACGCTGGCTGGGCTTAGCGTGACCAAGCGCTGGCGTCGCGATCCTCTCAGGAGAAAAATATTATTATTAGCACTTCTGGACGATGCCAATCTCGCGGGGGGCTATATTTAGACAATCACAGGCTCTCAGGCTCACAGGCGACGAGCTGGAGCTCCATCTCGCTCCCTGGCCGGCTTTAAAGACTGCCATTTCGTATGATTCTCTTGCATTTATTATTATTATTATTTCTTTGCGGAAGAAGGGCTGGAATTCTTCTCTATTCACATCTGCTATGACTGGCAGAACAGCGGTGCTTCTGTGCTGTCTTGTTGTAGTTATCTGACAGCGGGTTAGCCGGGTGTCTATCCCCGACTTCCTTCAACTCAATCTTCTTCTTCTAGAAGAGTAAGCAGCTATTATCGCAGTTTTGGCAGAAAGATACATACAAACTAGCTCCAGGTCCCACATACCTTTGGGAACGGTCAAAAGTCAGCTGTGCTCACATAGTTATTTATCATGCTCAATTATCTCACCACTGCAAAGCTCAGTCAAGTAATTAGTTAAATCTCTCTATATATTATAGAAAAACCAACTTTTCCGACTAAAATGCCCTGTAACGTGACCTCACATGATATCACATGCACCCCATCAAATCCAATGGATATGATGGGATTGAACAGTCAGCTCTGCAGCCTATACAGCTCTGATATTAATCTTCATTCTTTTCTTTACAGATGTTCTCTACTGTATTTACATTCTTTATACTCTTCTCTACATTCATTACAACCTATACATTCATTAATATACTCTATTTATTATAGAAAAACCAACTTTTCCATGCAAAAAACACTGTAATGTGATATCATATGCATTCTATCAAAAATATTTGAATGCTCTGACTCATACAGCTCAGATCAATCTTCAAATCTTCATTCTTTTTTTCATTCTGCTTCTTTCATACATTCTCTACAGTATTTATATTCTTTATACTCTTCTCTATGTTCATTTTGCCAAATGCTCTGTAACATGATCTCATGTGATGTCATGTGCACTTCTTTGAATTCAGATGGGATTGAACAGCTGACTCTGCAGCCTGTACAGCTCTGATTAATCTGATAATGATGATGAAGGTGATACAGAGTGGAAGAGAGTGATAAGAGTGATAGTGATGATCGGGGTGATAAGAGAGGGGTAGAGGGGTAGAGATAGAGAGTGAAAGTGATAGAAGGGCTGCGGGGCGGTAGAGGCGGTGGTGATGATAAAGGGAGTAGAGGGTGAAAGAAGTGATAGAGGGGGTAAGAGAGGGTAGAGATGATAAGGGGGAGTAGAGGTGATAAGAGAGGGTAGAGGGGACTGCGGGGCGGTAGAGGTGGTGGTGGTGGTGGTGGTAGAGGGGGTAGAGGGTGGAAGAGGTGATAAGGGGGGTAGAGATAGAGGGTGAAAGTGATAGGGGGGGCTGCGCAAGCAGCAAAGCGAGGGTAAGCGAGCGTTTGATGCTTGTATTTTGTCAGGTCACGTGATCTGGCTTACTAATCCTTCCACCATATAACTTTCCACAAGCTAGCAACCTTTCAATCACACAAGCTTTACACCTTTCACAGGTTATGAGACCTGTTTTGTGCAAAATTGCTGCCAATTCAGGATTCCTTGTTAATATAATCATTATTGAACTACTGCTTCATTCAATACACTCATCAGAAGTTAAAATTATCTTATTCTATCAGTATTGATGTATTTGAGATCTTGATGATTAATAATACTACTGCTCACTTAAAAAAGAGACTTGCAGAAAATGCATCACATTTGTAAAAAAGTAAGAAAAGAGAATGATATTAGCAAGGATTCAATAAATGAATATCAAGATAATGAATTCAATATGATCTCACTCTTATACATGTTCACAATCTTATGTTCTTTTCACTGAATCAGTTACAGATAATGATGATTCTTTACACTCTTACTCTATCAGTGAACATTCTTCTGAAGTCTTTGAAAGCTTCATTGATAAACATCTTAAAACACTCTCTTAATTCAAAGCTGGTTTGAATACAGCTTCTGACATGGTCAGGCTGGCCTCTTAATCTACTTAATAGCTTGATAAAGCTGATTCTCTTGATGAGAATAATGAACACTCAGATGTCTACTGTTCAGATAAGACAATATCAGATTAATAGATAAAGCATCTCAAGATAATATTTAAGATGAAGAAGAAGAAGTAAAGAGTTTTAGAACTCAAACTATAACTGAAAAAACTCTGTCAACAGAGATTCTCTACAGATTAATTACAGAATGTTAACAATTATTCTGTCATCACATTAACAGTCTGTACAGTCACATGAAATTCTAATCTCAGTGAAAGATTGAAATTCAATCTTTATAAACTGAATAGCTGTGTTGACAAGACAATCTCTCAATTCAAGAAAGATGTCAAGAATACTGTGAGATTAAACAGTCTAACTGATACATTCAATTACATTATATAAAGTATCTTCATGAAATTGAAACTGATTGATGCACAGTGTTAATATATAATAGAGAAATGATAGATTCAGAACTCTCTATAAAGAGATGATGAATAAGTATCATTCTGAGATGTTAGAAACTGATGACTTTACACATTCATCTCAAACTTCTTGAGTGCAGGTGTCAGACCATGTTTCTTCAAATATGATGAAAATCAGATTACTTATACTCTATGAAATGCAATTGAATAGAAATACTCTGTTCTTAAAACATAGTTATATTATAAGATAGTTCTGAAATTCATGTCTTTTAATAATACACAGATCATCAATCTACACACATTCTTTAATAAGTTTCAGTTCACTATTATAAAATTGAAGATGTTGAATACTTCTCTCTCAGATGCATAAATATTTGATATCTTCTACTCAGTTCTATTTAACAATTGAAAGAATTATGTTCAGAAGAAGATAGAGAAGATACAGAATTTCAAATTCATTGCTATAGTATTGAATGTTGATCTTCTCATAAAGAAGATCTGTTCATAGCTTAATTCTTCAAAAGATAAAAAGAATCTACAGAATACAGATTCTGTAGTTAACACTGCTACAACAGCTACAATGATCACTACATCTATTAATTTCAACAATAATACATTGAATTCAGCCTGTGAAGACTGTACTGAATGTGGTCATGATAGTACTCAAGAGAGCTCTTAAAATCATCAGAGATCAGAAAATTCACCTACATATTCTGAATATAAGAGATCTCACTTTAACATGTATTGATTGATCAATTCAGACAGTGCTCTGAATAATTGAAGAATAAATAATACTGTGAGAATAAAGAAATTCAAGAAAAAGAAGAAAAAGAATAATAGTGAGAGTAGAACTTAACTATTCATTACAAATGAATCAGACATCTATCAGATGACAAATCTCACAGAGGTTATTAATATATCAGTCTGTTTTGTAAAATCTCACAAGAATTCTCTCACTATATGAGATAGTGATGCCGGATGTTACATAGCAAGTGATAGATCATGATTTTCAGAACTTATAGCAATCAATGATTCAACAGTTTAAGTGATTAATAAGGCTATTATAAAGATTCAGAGTGTCAGCACTGTATTTATCTCAGTGAGTGAAAGATTGATAGAATTCAATTATGTATACTACATGTCAGAACTATTCACAAATCTGATCTTCACTGAGCTTATGAAACATCAGAGCTATATTCACTGTGATATGTAAGTTAATGCTGAGAACTACTTTGAGTTTCTGTTATCTATTAACAGTGATATCTTCTACATTAATCTGTCTTATAATAATATTTACATTCTATCTGACAGCTCACTGACATTTCATGAGATAATGAATGACTCAATGTATGAAGCAGTGATATATGTGACTATTTCAAAATCAAAGACAATCTCAACAGATTACAATTTAAGTACTGATGTCACACTCCCGGCCGCATCAAGACCTCACTGTGGTTCCACACAGCTCATCACTTTCATGCAGATGATTTCATTCTGTCTGAACCAGTTTTCAACCACTCTATAACATTATTTGAATATATCATAGAAAGATCTGATTGATGAATATGAGAATCTCACTTCTATATAACATCAGCAGATTACTCTTTCTTAACAGTGAGATACTGCTGAGGTATCACTCTGACTATTCTTGCTTATGAAATGAGAGAAGAGTATCTGCTCATTATCTATATAGAATAACTAGATACTGACTTCTTATAAAAGAAGTCAACAATTTATTTTTTCTTTAACTGAAATATATACAAGAGTTACTATGTGTCTTATACAATCTTTTTAGAATACTAAGTATTATATCTGTGATATTCTTGCAATAACTCTGTAGTCTATAAGCTCACTATTCAAGCAAGATAGTCAAGCTCACTTATACAGCTTCTTAAACAACTATCTCTATATAATACTGCTGACTAGTCACTGCTTCAGTTCTATTATATTACAATTTGAATCACTTAATCTGATTATAAGTTTGAATCAGTTGAGCTCTAATAGACTGATATAATCTTATACACCTGTGCTGAGACTGATCTGATCTCACTTTCTGAGAGAAACACTATATCATTCTCTAGAGTGTGTACATCTCTACTCTGACAGAAATCCGAGATTTCTGAACCTGCTGTATACTTTGACATGAGTTCTTCAATCACTCTGTCACTGCTGCAACCTCTACACATCTACATCTATTATAAAGATAGAGAGATTAAGATTGAAGATTCTCTGAGATATAAGAGAAATATATTATCTGAATTTCACAGCTTTATCTGTACTCTTGAATGAAAATTCCACCTTAATTTAAGCCAGTATAATACTCATAAGATATGAGTAATATACATTATCAACCTTCTTGAAGACATCTCTGTAACTACTTGAATCATTAAGAAGAGAAAGCTTGAGTATATCAATACTATCATGACTTGAGAAGAATTCAAGAACTTTCTACTGAATTAAATTAAAGATTACTGCAACTGTGACTTCACAGTGATACAGCAGTTTAACTTATTATATTAATAAAATGATGAGAATTCTTTCAATTTCAATATAAGATTTGAAGAATATTGAGAGAAATTAGCTGATAATTTAAATCAATTAAAAACACAGCTTTATCTCATAAAGCTGACTTATAAGGTGCAGATAATAATATCACAGTATCAGAGTTCATTAATTAATTACACTGAGCTTGTCAACCTGGCTTTCTGAATCTATTTGAATAATCAATTCTCTGAGAAAAAGATTAATAAGATCTCTTCTAAGTAATCAATGATGAGATCTAAACAGCACTATGACAGCTTCAGTGTAGAGAAAATAAAGAAGAATTTTAAGTATTCTAATTCTTCACTCACTGTGAAGAAATACTAAAAAAGATTTGATAAAGATCTCTGTTTTAACTGTGAAGCTAATAATCACTATATCAGTGATTATAAGAAGTCAAAGAAGAAAAGAAATTAAGAAGATATCTTCTCAAAGTTAACTTCTCTTCTGACAAATATATTCATGAAAGATAAAGAAGAGAAAGAAATAAAGAATTGATAATTCTCATATCTCTGAGTTTATATTATGATCACAATATATACTCTGAATAAGAAGATATCAGTGAGATATCTACTTGACTTCAGAGTAGATATTAACTTCATATTCTATTTCTTTTCTTTGATAAAGAGTTGAAAGAAGATAGACTCATCAGATTATATGAAATTTACTGATGAAATGAAATATCACTGTTTTGACATAATTCAAGTGAAGTGTATAATCACAGATTTAAAAGAAATCTTCAAGAAGAGCAGTCTACTTCTTCACATAGTTAACATTATAGATGAGAACATCATTCTAGATCTTCTGTGATTGAGAGAAAACAATTCTCTCATTGACTGAGTCACTCAGATATGACAGTATCATCTCACTGATAAAGAGACAGTAATAGAGAAATCTGAAGAGTTTTATCAGAAGAATCTTGAGAAAAAGATAGAGTTAATATACTGTGTAGCAGATGACTGAGACTTAAAGATAGATGAAAAAGTCATCACTCTCACTGTAAGATTAGCAGCAGTATCTGTTATTAAAGATGAATAAATATAACATCTCTTTACAGATTATAAGAATGTCTTTTCAGAAAGAGAAGCAGTGAAGTTTTCTGACATCAAGATATAATATAAGATTTGTCTTGAAGATAGTGTAATGATGCTATACAGGCTTCTTTACAACTTGTCTGTAAAGAAATTAAATATTCTGTGTAAATATCTTGAAGAAGCATAATCAAAGAACTGAATATACTTATCAAAGAGTTCAGCAGAGATGTCTATACTCTTTATACTTAAAAAAAATAATAGACTACATCTATGCATAGACTACAGAGGCCTTAATAAGATGATGATTAAGAATCACTATTTATTACTATTAATTAATGAGATAATTAATTGATTATCTGAAGCAAAGATGTTCTCAAAGATTAATATATAAGATGTCTATCATAGAATCAGAGTTAATGAAGACAATATTTGAAAAACAGCTTTTTATATTAAGTACAGTAATTTTAAATATCTTGTTTTATCTTTTAATCTTTATAATACTTCAGTCATCTTTCAGATCTATATAAATGAGATGCTGCAGAGCCTTGTCAATGTCTTCTGTATAGTATATCTAGACAATATTCTAATCTTCTCAAAATCAGAGAAAGAACATGATACTCATGTTCAAGAAGTATTGAGTCACTTGAGACAGTATTAACTCTATATAAACACTGAAAAATACTTATTCTACATGCAGAAGATTGATTTCTTAGATTATATTATTGAGATAAACAGCATTTCAATGAATAGAAGCTGAGTCTCTGTTATTGAGAACTGATCAGTGCTGTGAATATACTGTAAGATACAGATATTTCTAGAATTTGTGAATTTCTACAGATAATTCATCTATACATATTCACAGATTACTGTCTCTCTTACAGATCTGTTAAAGAGAAGTGTGAAAGACAGAAAAATAAGACTGTTTATTCTCACTCAAGACACTGTGCAGATATTTACAGAATTGAAACAAGCTTTTATAGATGTTACAATGCTGAATCACTTTAATTCTGACTTACTCAGTCAGTGTGAGACTGATATATCTGAGAATGAAATCTGTGAAATCTTTTCATAGTTGATATTGAAGATCTTTTAATATTGAAAGAATCAGAGAATAATCATCTCTGAGAATACAGATAATGAATTATCTATAAAAGAAGACTTTTTCACAGAGTCTATAAGATACTGTGAATAAAGATCAGTAATCTTCTTCTTCAAAAAGTTATCACTCACACAGAGAAGATATAATACTCATGATCAGAAGATGTTAACAATTATTAAATTCTTTAAGATCTAGTAATATTATCTTCAGAGTAGTAAGTACTCAGTGTAAGTTCTCACTGATTATGCAAATCTGTATTACTTCTTGACAACAAAGAGCTTGATAAAATATCAAGTCAGATGAGCAGAGCTGCTTTTAAAGTATGATTTCTATATTCAATACTGTTCAGATCAGCTTAACCCTGCTAATATACTGTCTAAACAGCTCAATTATAATATCATTGATACAGAGAAGAATTCTACAAAAGAATCTCTGTCATCACTGTAGAAGAAGCTGACTATAGAGAGTTAAAGTTCTCTGAAGCTTGAAAACAGTGCTGATAAGACAGCTGCACAATTCAGTATAGAAGATGAAAGAAAACTCAGATTCTCACAGAGAACTGATACTGAAGATTATGAGCTTCTTATATTATATCTTATAATTATTGAATTGATAAAGAATGAAACAGTCTACAATCTTTCAATCTGACTACTTTTGAAATTTATTAATAAGTTATAGAAGAAGAACATCTCTACTGCAGCTTAAATTCAGAAGTTAAAGAAGAAAGAATCTAATTTGAAATTGAAAGAGATAGACTCTGAGTGAGATAATACTGCTAAGAAACTAAGTCACTGATAACTAGAAGAATATGAACTTCTACTGCTGAATAATTCAGTCTTCATTTCTTATAGCAGAGCAGTGTGTCAGAAGTTATTGAGAATTCATTATAATAATCTTCATGTAGAGCACTTTGAGTTAGAGAAGACTAAGAAGCTTCTAAAACATAAATATATTTAAGACAAGCTTCAGACAGATGTCAAAGAGTATATTAAGACTTATGATATCTATTAAAGAATAAAGATCTCACAGTATAAGTAATACAGTGAGTTGATATCACTGCCTGTTTCAAAGAGCTTATGATAGAATCTATTAATGAATTTCATAGTTGACCTGCTGAAGTTGATAAGAGTCAAAGAATATAACTCAATTTTAATCATTATTGACTACTTTATAAAGATGATCAGATATATTCTTACTTATAAAAAGATTAAAGCCTCTGAATTAACTGATCTATTTTTAGATATCATCATTTATAATCACAGTGCTCTGAAATCATTGATAATAGATTAAGAATCTCTCTTCATCAGTAAATACTGATCAGCTTTTTACTATTATCTTATAATAAGATATCTTCTCAGTATTACATTTCATTCACAGATAGATAATCAGACTGAACATCAGAATCAGATACTAGAACAGCATCTTCAAGTGTTCTATTTATATTATCAGAATGATTGATCTAAACATCTTCTAATCACTGAATTCATATATAATAATGCAAAGAATACAATTTTAAAGATATCTTCTTTCTATACTTATTATAAATATAATTCTTTGTTACTCAGTGACATCATGAACAATGTTTCAAAGAGAGAGATAGACAGTCAGAATATTAAACAGATACAGAGAACAGAGTATTTCTCAGTACTAGAAGTAAAAGTGAGATTAAAACTTTTGAATAAAATTCATGAGAAGATGATGAAAAGCATTCATTATATCTAGAAGTGATAGATGAAATACTATAATTAAAAACATCTTTCAATGAAGTTCTTAATAAAGAATCAAGTACTACTTTCAGCAAAGAATATCAAGACAATAAGACTGTGTAAGAAGCTCAGTGAGTGATGACTAGAATCTTTCTCAGTAATAAGAGTGATAAGTAAGTAGATATATAAGTTGAAATTACTCACAGAATTGAAATCAATTCATTCTGTTTTTCATATTTTCTATTTAAAGCTCTATAAGTAATACTCTGAAGCAGAGCCATCTCAGCTGAATAATATTAAGATTGAGAGTGATACTGAATATCTTATGAAGAAAATATTGAATAAGTAAACATATTATAATAAGCTTCAATACCTCATTAAATGAGAAGATTATTCATTATCAGAGAATTTATGAAAACTGCTTGAACATTTGAAAAATACTGAGAAAGAGATTGTAAGCTATAAAACAGCTAGTAGAAATCACTCTGTTACATACTGAAGATATTGAATAAGAAATACTGCTTGAGACTTCTTATTTTTTCTCAAAGAGTTTTTTTAGAGATAATCTCACAGTAATGAGTCAGTGTCTTATAAGCTCTGTAGCACTCTTCTTCTATTTTCTTTCAAAGAATTTTTTAGAAGTTTAATGAGACTATACAAGTGTAAAATTCCTGAAGCAGTTAATAAGAAAAGAAAGAAATATTTGAAATTAATAAAGATTAATATTATTAATCTTCAGACTGCTGCTATTCTAATAGAGCTGCAGTTCACTGAAAAAGTAAAAAAGAGAGATTAGAGTCTACTCATCAACAATTACACTCTTATCAAACTTATTCTTCACTGTTGAAGTCTTCAGCACTGATATCTTTATCTGCTGAGAAGTTAGTACTGCAGTGCTGCAGAGAAGCATACTGTAGAAGAGTATAAGAAATACTTGAAGTATCAACTTATTAATTTACAAAATATCTCAGTTATCTGTTTCAATTGAAGTAAGATTCTCTTCAATCAGTGATTGATTTCTATAATACTTTTAATAATAACACTGACTGATTTCTTCTTGAGATCAGTCATTCTGAGGTGTTTTTTCATCTCAGAGACTCACACTTTCATCTTCTTTTACAGATAAGTAAGAGAGATCTTCTCAGTCTTGATAAAATCTATCAATACTTGAAGCTCTGAGACTCTCACTCTGTACTGCTTGAGTATCTGAGCTTCTTGTCAGAGCTGATACAACATCTTTCTGTGAAATAATACTTACAGAGAGACAGAAGTCATTATTACAGATATAATAAAAACAACAGAAGTGAGAGAAGAGATAAGTGTATAAAATTCTCTTCTTCTTCAGCTGCTTAGCATAGTGCAGACAAGTAACAGTATCAGTCAGAGATTACATTAAAGTCTTCTTATAGAGAGAAGATAAAGAAACTGAGAGACTCTGTAGACTCAACTCAGCAGCATTCTGAGCAGGGCTCAGACACACTGTGAGAGAGAAATTATGAATTAAGCTTCTCAGAGTCACTGTCTCTGAAATCAAGCTCTTTTCAGATTCCTCTCTGAATGATTACACAGAGTCATATGCCACTGTGTTAACTAAGAGAGAAGGCAGTATTACAACAGCAGTGAGAGAGACAGAGAAAGAATCAGATACAGATGAATCAATCAGCAGAAGAAATGACATCTCACTACAAGATACAGTGACTATCACTGCAGCTGTAAGAGAAGCAGAAGAAGAAGAAGAAGAAGAAGATGTGATAATGAAAGTAGTACTCTCATAGTTCATTAACATCACTGTCTTCACCTTCAACTGAGCTTTCTTAACAGCTATGAAGACTGCAGCTGCATTACAAAGACATTTACTCACTAGAAAATGTTAGAATAAGTTCTTTATTATTCTTCAAGAATGATACTCTCATACACTCACTGTTATAATTGAGAGAGAGAGAAGAAAAATGTTTCACAGAGAGAGAGATCTTTTCAAAAAATTCTGTCACTACTGTTAGCTTTGTCTCTAAAACACATCACTTTTGCAGAGAATTTCATACATAGAATAGAATATAATAAGAGATCTGTAAGTCACTTATTAACTATATTTTTCACATTTCAAATCAATATATAAGAAACTCACTTATCATGCATTTGATTTGAATGAAGATAAGAAAAGAAAGATCTACACAGTTAGCAGAAAAACTTATCTATTTCTTTATATCACATGTAGTACATGTGCTGTTAAATCAGTTGATAATCATTACTATACAACAAAGATAATTTCTAATCTGATAATCTTAAGAGCATCAGAACTATGCTTTTAAAGAGAAGAATATTGTCACACTCTCAGTTATATCAAGACCTCACTGTGATTTCACACAGCTTATCACTTTCATACAGATGATTTCATTCTGTCTGAACTGATTTTCAACCACTCTATGATATCATTCAGATATATTATAGAAAGATCTGATTGATGAATATAAGAACTCTGCTTCTATATAAGATCAGCAGATTACTCTTTCTTGACAGTGAGATACTGCTGAGGTATTACTTCAGCTATTCTCACTTATGAAATAAGAGAAGAGTATTCACTCATTATCTATATAGAATAGCTAGATGCTGGCTTCTTATAAAAGAAGTCAGTGATTCATTTTTTCTTCAACTGAAATATATATAAGAGTTACTGCATGTCTTATATAATCTTCTTAGAATACTAAGTATCATATCTGTGATATTCTTGCAATAACTCTGTAGCCTACAAGCTTGCTA
Organism: Blastomyces gilchristii SLH14081; assembly: GCF_000003855.2. Taxonomy (NCBI): domain Eukaryota; kingdom Fungi; phylum Ascomycota; class Eurotiomycetes; order Onygenales; family Ajellomycetaceae; genus Blastomyces; species Blastomyces gilchristii. The sequence goes on from NW_003101673.1 coordinate 716,872, forward strand.
TTCAAGCAAGATAGTCAAGCTCACTCATACAGCTTTCTAAACAACTACCTCTACGTGACACCGCCGACTAGCCACCGCTTCGGTTCCGTCACGTTACAGCTGAGTCTTTGAGACCTTTCAGCTGCAAGAAGGTTGAACAGTTAATCAACTCTAAGAATTCAGATACTGATTTCTTTATTATCTCATCTTTATCTCAATTATCTGCAGTTCTTCTGAAACAGCTTTCAATAGATGAGTGGCATTGTTGACTTGATCATATCAGTAAAAATAGTATATTAAAAATGATCAGAGACCTGCAATTTAATATTATTATTATCAGTCTGAAGAAATTATCATTCTGTGTCACATATATTAAGATCAAACAGAAACACACTTTCTACAAGAATTTCACACCACATTGTATCACCCGCAAGCCTTGAAGATTTGAGTGAATATATTCAGTAATGATGAGACTCTTGAAATTGAGAATAATATATCATCTTACATCAGTAAGAAGCTTGTAATGATGATTACAGATAATATCACTTAAATGAGATGAATATTTCTATTAAAATGCAAGAATGAGATATTGAGATATCTACAGATCTTCAATCAATTTATCAAGAATCTGCTGAGATGTGACATTGCAATCATTCACTCAGATTATGAAGAATTGAATTCAAATACAGTCACAGCATATATACTCAGTAAAGATATAAAATGAGAACTAACTCTCTCTCATACTTCACAGTAAGATGAAGTATCTGAATAATCAATCAGTTTAATTATTAAGAAGTTCTGATCACTATTAATAGACTCTTCAGCTCTGAAAAAGATATGAGATAAGACAGTTATTGCAGTCACAGAGCTGCTTAACCTTATATTAACCTCAATGATATTGTATGAGAGCTCTGAAAATACAAAGCTGATTACACTGTATAAGGTCTGACTTGAAGCTCTACCTTCTGCACAGGGCATTTACTGATGAGATTGCAAAGCATTCTTAAAGATAGTTCTCAAGCTCATTAATAAGATAGCTTTCTGTTTCAAAGAGTTGATTTTTGTGAAATATGATAGTTTTATCAATTATAGATTGATGAATCTCTTCAACAGATGTTTATACATATCAAAAGATGTCATCTTTCAGAAGAACCTTCATCTTGCTGATTCATTGATATCAACTACTTCACACAACTCAAAGATTCTACTCAATACAGCTTATAAAGCGGCTGCAGTAATTTCTTCAGTGACATCAGATCTACTTACTGCAATAATTCCTTCAGCAATTTCTGATTCATCAATAGATGATCTGTTCATTAATGAGGAAATTCAACCTGAGTGTTTATTATTTCTTGTACTCACTAATAATTGATGAATTGACTATAATATCTCTGTGAGAATACCTATCTTTTTAGTGCAGAATACACTAAACTTCTCAGAATTCACAGTTGAATTGAATGATTCTCTGACATCTACAAGAGATATCACTACAGTGAGGGAATCTTCAGTGAAGAACAGTCTTGAAGACCTACTCATCAATTTCAAGATTGCTGTATTTCTGATCTCAAAAAACCTCACATGTGTCAAAGCTTTCATGAAATAGAAATATTATTACAAGACCTGTGTTAAAGAGATCAATTATTTGAAATAGATAGAGATCTGATGACTGATTGAGAGAACATCATAAATGAGTGTTCTTCACAGTCAATGAGTATTTGACAAAAAGTTCAATAATATAAGTGATGTTATTCACTATAAGATCTGCTGAATTATCTGCAGAAATCATTAATAAAAGAGAGTTAATTACTTAAGAATCTTTACATCTGTTATCTCTGCATTCATCTCACAAGCTCTCATGATAATCTCAGTATCTCAGAGATGATATGTTCTGCAGATTGATATGATGACTGCTTTTTTAAACACTCAACTGCCTGCTGATGAACAGATATATATAAATCAATTCACAGAATTTCATGAAGACTGTGATGATCTTATGTGTGAGTTGATGCAGAGACTCTACAGTCTTAAGTAAGCAGCACTCTTATAATATAAGAAGCTGTGAAAGATACTATTATACTCAGACTTTCATGTCAGTCTCTATGATACTGAACTATTTATTCATGATGAAAGACAGATCTATATAATCATCTATATAAATGATATCTGTCTCTACAGCCTGAAAATTGAAGATCTGAACTGAGTCAAAGCTGAAATTATCACTAATTATGAGATTAAGAATGTAGAGAATTTCAATCACTATCTAGAAATGAAGATTGATAGAGATTCAACTTCATTAATATTGTCTTAATCTCTCTTTATAAGAAATCTTCTGAAGAAGTTCTCAATAAATGATTATTATTCTACATTCACTTCTATGAAGAAGAATATTGATTTCATTAATAATGATAAGAAACTGATTACATACACAGCAGAATTTACTCTACAGTTCTATTAATCTAGTATCAGATTTCTATAATATCTGGCATTTAATACACATTCTGATATGAGCTTTGCTGCAGAATTTCTTGAATGATTCAGCTCTCAGCCTATATTAAAGAACTGAGCTATATACAAGTATACACTTCAATATCTACAGAGTTCAATCAATGAGGGTATAACCTATCACAGAGATGCTGAAATTGAACCTGTAGTATACACAGATACTGATTGAGCTGATAGAAATTCAGGATTTCATTCAATCACTGATTATATCATCTACATGACAGGTGGCCTCATTGCATGATGAAGCTGTCAGTAAACAGAGGTCTTCAAGTCATTAACAGAGGCTGAATATATTGCATTCTTCAAGACTGTATATAAGCTTATCTGTCTCTGAGAGCTTCTAGAAGATACTGAATTCATCTCATTCTGTCTCAACAATCTGAATGCTAATGATCATCTCATTTCCACCACAGTCAATGATATGACTTATACAATCCATACTGATAATAAGTTTATCATAGAGCTATTCTCTTCTGAAGCAATTCTACACTGCTTGAAGCATATAGAGGTTCATTTCCACATTCTTCAGAATCTTGTCTGCAAGAATGAGATATCTATTCAATATATTTCATCTGCTGAGAACACAGTGGATGAGCTTACTAAATCACTTGAAATGTTGAAATATACACATTGAAAGGAGATTATGAAGATGAAGGGATAGAGGGATAAAAAATGATGTATATCATGACTGGTTTTTCATTACTTCACATTTTCCAGTCATTTTTTGTACCTGTACTTGATTTGAAGGTGAATTTTGTATATAGCATCGTGTACAGTTACTCTGGTGAGTGGGGGTGTCAGGTCATGTGATCTGACTTACTAATCCTTCCACCATATAACTTTCCACAAGCTAGCAACCTTTCAATCACACAAGCTTTACACCTTCCACATATTTATTATGATTAGTTCCTCGTATATGTCCCTCTCCAACGAAACGCACCGCATTTTCAAACATACTTGGCCAGGATTTGTAACGGTCGGTCGCAACCACCTATTCCTCAAGCTCAAGCGGGCCGGGGTGTGAATGGACACGGGCAATAACATTAATTAATAACGATAATGATGATGATGATGGGCATCCTCAGATTCCTCAGAGTCACAACCACAGACCGGAGCTGATACTCATTCTCTGCTCCTCTACTATCTAGTTCTCTCCTCCAAGAATCAGTAATATTACATCCTAGCATAAAGCTGCTGCCACCCCGATATCCATGTAACCAAGTCCTAACAACTTGAATGTTCTTAGCCATGCTTGATCTGTTACAATCAGCGACACGTGACACGTGTGGAATGGATCCATGGTGTAATCACCGTAAATTAACCCTACGTTCTTCCCATCCATGGATATGAACGATAATTGAAGCTGGTCTTTCACGAATCCCGCCAGTTGATCCTGAGCTTAAGAGTCAACCCTTTTAGGATCTATTCAAGCGCATCTCAACTTCCTAAAATATGCCCACGTTGTCCTAAAGAAAATGTCTACAGATCCTCAGATCCAGTCTGCTGCCACTCCAGTGTGATTCCACCCTGGTCTACATAAATGGAACATCTTTGTGTCAGAAGATGATCCTTCTACTTTAACTGTATTATTGATTGGCAATCAGCTAGTATGAGCCAGCCTTTTGATATGCAGATGAAGTACCGGATTTTACTATGCCTACCGAACCTGGAGGCCTATGCGCCAAAGCTTCTGAAGTTTGCTCTCAATTTTTTGACGCCAAAACTTTCTGAACCTAGGCTGATGGATGAAAACCTTTTTCGACCGTTTCGCTACAGCTACGGGACATGGAAGCACGGCGCTGTGGCTCTTCATCATGAGCTACTTGAAATTTCTCGAAGTTGGAAAAGAGTTAGTTAGGGTTTGCAGGTTCCAGTGCATACCCCTACCCACACCAAAAGAACTAGCAGATCTTGAGAAGGAGTACAAGCTTTTCGTGGCGGCCCAGGATTTGAAACGCGACCTGTCTCCCTGTTCAATGGTATGTTGAGTGCTATATTGACAAATGACTATGACGAGCCGGTAAAAGACGAAAGGGGTCCTAAGATCAATCTGGCCATTTGACCTTCATACTTAAATCTGACCAAAGAAGTGGAAATGGGTGGAGCTGCTGTACGCAGCGTAGATGCGGTAATATAGGACATAGAGTACCCCAATACCCTAACCGCAATATTTTCTAGTTTTTATTTATATATAATTAATTCAGTTGGGTTGAATAGCATCAAATTCGAATAGTATGCATTAGAGTGGGATCTAGCGCAAGAGCATGTAAATGAGTCTTCTAATACAAGGTTATACAGACTTGTATGTGCAACCGAACATGCCCTGAGGAAATAATGATGCTTTCAACACAGTACATGGAGCTCATCCAGGAAGTCGGAGAGTTGGAATTCACCATAACTTAAGAACATTTTTGTAATGTACACCGGAAATAACCACCTCGAACGCCGACGGATAGATATATATACAGGACCCAGCCTCTGAACCCATCGCCCAGCTCAATTACCAGGCGAACAACAGCACAACAGCAAGCGCCCATTACCACTTCTCTCCCTTCTCACCCATTGATGAAACATTAAGTGTAATGAAAAAAGCAAAAAACTTGGATATAGCCTGAATATGTAGTAGATGTGTGAAAACCAATAAGAATTGACAAGAAACTCAAGAAGGGTAAACAAGAGCCTGAATGCATCATTCACACATGCATGCAACAAAGATCCATCACCCGGGATATTTGGATATTTTTGTTCTTGTTGGGTTTGGATGAGTGTTGTGCCATATAAAAACCACATCGACTCGACAAGACCTCGACAGATAGAACTCATCAATCAATCGCTTATTTTCGTACTTCCTTTTTCATTTTGCCTGGGGTCACCACGTTCCCAGTCACACAGTCGCGCCTAATCCAAGTTTTCAGGATCGTAAGCTAAGCTTTGAACTTCTTGTCCGCCAGAAACCTATTGAAATCGTTAAAAAGAATGCCCTGCCCTAGAGGAACAAAATCGCTACCCTCAATGACATCGACAACCGAACTGCACGATTCGCTTTACACTTTAACATCACATACATCGAACCTTCTCACAGTCTCCACCCCCCCTCCCTTCCCCCGACAACAGATCTAGCCTTTCTTACACCTGGGACATGGACGGGCGGGTGCGTCGGCCAGGACGTGGACCACGCATGTCAACCATCATGCCGCGAATACCGAGCCCAGAGATGACCGTGGATGCCAAGAACGCCGCCCACAGGAACCAAAGGAAGGCAGAAACTGCCTGGGCTTCACGGCAACGCTTTTCTGGGCTCGGGGAGTCCCTGGTTATCGAGTTCCTTGAGGTGTATGTCTGCACACCACAGACAAATTGTCAGCATCGTTAAAACCTTGGAGGTTTCCACTATTTCAACCTTAATTGTTCTGCACGTACCTCGTTGCTACAGGAATGCACACGCAGCTTCGACGGCAGAGCAATAGCACCGCAGAAAATGAAGATGGTGTTCAGTAGATCAACAAGGAACACGACGCTAGGGTGGATCATGAATGCCTCGCTGATCGCGGCAGCAAATAGGTAGAAGAGCGTCAACATTGAAAACGCTGACACAAAGAGGATGTAGTTCACTGTTGACGAGCTGTCGTGAAATGCATCTGATATCATGTTGCCGATAAGTGCCATGATAATCACAGTGAAGATGGCCTAAGTGGGTGAAATGCATTCTATATCAGCTATCATATCTCTTCTCTTCCATTCCCGCCTTCCTTTCGCTCTTCTCATGGGCGGAAGCCAAGAGTGTCTGGTTGGACGTCTGCGATTGCGTACCTCAATGCCCCGAAGGACTAGGTTAACCGTTCTCAGTCCCATTTTGACGGTCCTCGTTGTGCACGCCCTTTAACCAACTATATGGCGAGAATGTATGAGATGTGATGAAAGTAAATTGAAATACCGAATGTTGCAATATTAGGCACTGTATGTCAGATCCAAATAGGGGAGTATAATTGATAACTTCCTGAGATGAATTGCACGATTTAGAATTCAACAGAGAAAAAAAAAAAAGAAAGAAGCAGCAGGGTGAGAAATATGCAGAAGGGGGGGGGGGGGCAATTCGGCATATTCGGGCTGCGGGGCAGGTTGACCAAATACCTACGTCATATAACTTTCTTTTCAGCATTCATCAGAAGGTATATACTTAAGGCCACTTTTGACTTTCTCTTTTAAAATTGCTCTTTTTGTCTAGATGTGGCTCGGTACATCTAATGCAGTCTTCTGTTAGGTACCCAGGGTAGAAGTCATACCATGTGGTGCAGGCCTAGATTTTCTGTCAAAGCAAGCCGTGATGGAGCAAAACATTCTGTATCACAATCTCATCTCATCGCAGTTATATTCTGTCGAGCTGTGGCCCAAATCCCACACCACTAGTATATTCAAACAGTTATAGAGGACACATCTACCCGCTCTAGCAAAAGCTACACTCCAAGATTACCACCCCGGAGTCAAAGGGGGAAAGTATGGGCTCATAGCATCCCGTGTTTGATGTGTTGCCTGTGTCAATCAATTCAGATTAGCAAGCTGTCAAACGCCAAAATCAAAGGGGAGGGGTCTTCCACGTCGTTGCCCATGTCAGCAAGGAAAGACAAAACAGACGGGGGATCTATGTACTCATCTAACATCCCTGGCCCGACCACCCAAACAATTTCGCCATTCACAGTCGCTACAATGTTGCCGCGTATCTCGATCCATGGGATTCGAGCATGGGTCGGGAGCTTCCATCGTGGCTCCTGGCTAGCACATGCGCTGAAATAAACTTTTGTACCAGAAGAAATAGCTTCTAATTGACTTGTATTTTACCTAAGTAGCTAGCTACCTAGGTATGTAAGAGGAGATCGGTGATACAAAGATGATGTAATGGCAATGGTAGAAGAGCTTTTGTTCCGGTGACGTCTGTTGCCAAGGAGTCGATGTGAATGCCATCACGTGATTTTTGGATGGAACGTTGGGGCCCCTAATAGAGATGCTGTGGTGTATCCCATGTTTACTTTAACTTCTAGTTATGGACAGGGGGGATTTGCTATGACTGAGATCGAGGGATCATAACTCACCCCCAGGTCTGATTAAATTTTCCATTAATATGAACTAATAAACTGGGAAATGTCTGGACCCGCGGCAAAGAGACAACAGAGAGGGCAACTCAATATACATATATATACATGTATATAGAGTCCCTGCTGAACACCATACAAGTGCATTTTATAAATATATGGCCCTCTTGGAACATAAGAATCCAACAAATGGTTACCACCGGAACCGGGGTCCTATCTAGAAGCCAGTCAGTGAGCGGTACGCAGTAGGAAACGAAGCACAAAACAGAAGCGGGGAAAATCAATAAAGTAGGGATCATCAGAGAGAAGATTAAATATTCGTCCTGGCCCGATGAAAAACAAAGCCCCGTTCCCTCGAATTCATGGCCTTTTCCAGGGACAGAATAAGATGAGAATGAGATGTATGAATTTCCCAAGTGGGCATACGACTAAGGATGACGATATGGTATTTCTCATCATTTGGTCGCTTTTCCTTTCCCCGGCCCCTTTTCTTGTGTGTCTTCTTCCTTTTTGGAGTTGGTGAAATAAACAGAAGGGGGAAATGATTATAACCTACATATAATTCAAACTCCAATATTGATGTAGCCGTATCATTGTAATACCGAACCAGCGGTAGCGGTAGACATAAATAACGTTAAACCTGGTATTTCCATTCCTTTTTGATAATATGCAAACACACTGGATATCCGTACTTTTCTATCGTCGTCTGGTATACATTCTCCGAAAGTTATGGCAAGGCGTTGCAAGTGAATAAACACCAGAAATGGGATATGTTTATTTTTCGACATATGTACGGATGGTGTTGACTGGCCCGGGAAGCATCGGAAATATGCAACACGCCGCCGAAATGATCGTAAAACGAAATTTATTTCATTCTCCTTCCGCTGAAATACCTTGTTGGTTTCCTTTTTTCTGGATGTGTGTCTGTATGTCACATCAATGCGTAGCAATCATATAAAAAAAGAGCAAATGGTATCGAATAACCGAAAATCGCAACATCGTCATCGTCGTCAGCATCATCATCAACATCATCATACATATGGATTTGAGTCTGAGAAAGGGCCTAATGCAAAAAGCAACACCACGACTATAACACCTAAATGACCAAAGGAGGTAGCTAGGGCAAATGTAAGGAAAAATTCCGAAAGAGGAACAAGAAAATGACCCAATGCTTAATTCGCAGCAGCCAACTGCGCAACCAAATCCGATGCAACGTCCAAGAATGGGAAGGGGCTAGTGACTTCTTTCTCCTTATTTCGAATCCGCTTGCTTACCGGCCTCCACTCAGCAGCACCGGCACTACCACTACTACCTCCCCTCTCGTTCTCAACACGGATTACATTCTGGTACCCATCGCATTTGAAGTCGACCATGAAATTGTTCTCTTCCAATTGGTATAGTTGAATATCGATGAATACCCAAACGCCGTGTACAATCCCGCCGGGGTGCTGGAGTAAGGATGAGGACGAGGATCCTAGGGCGGGCGTTGAGGACGCTAGAGCTGCACCACTAGCGTTGCCACTACCGGTTCCGCCAGAAGTTGTGGGGGCAGGGCCTGTCAGGCTTGGGTTATCCACCGAATTACTCCTGCACAGGGCGGCGGTGGCAGCTGCCTTCTCTTCCGGATTTGTTAATAGGTTGATTCGTCGACGGTATTCTTCTAGATCACTGCGGCTGGAATGGCTACTGTTTGATGGACCTGGAGCAAGGACTCCCTCCTTGAGGAGCCGGGCTCTGATGAACCAGAGATCTTTGGGGATGTAGTAGTCTGATGGAAGGTTGGGATATTTGTTCTGCAAGGGTTTTGGTATTTCTGGTGACATTTCAGGGGTTGCCGGGGGATCGTTGTCTGCGGTACGGGAAACGGGGATGTTAACTGGGGTTTATTCTAATCAAAACTAATGACTAGTAAAATAACATAAAAGACTTACCAGATTCAGCAGGTTGGATTTCCCAAACGCCACCTTGCGCCTGAATAGCTTTATACAAACACAACATGGCTTCATATGGCTGGTTGCGAGATCGAATACCAAACTGCCACTTACGCGATCTTTTCGGCTGCGAAGAAATCTTCTCGAGCCCTTCGGGCGGCTCCAAGCTAAGCTTTTCCAGATCAACAAGGCTGCGTGAATGGGGCTTGAGTGACCTTGCAGTGGCAGCCTGCTCTTCCGGAGACTTCTCTTTGTGGCTATCCGTCTCGATCTCGGTACAGTCCTGCTGTTGCTGTCGCCCGAGCGATTCCTCCGTCGACTGTTCGTAAGACGGAGCATGTCGCTCCCTCTCCCGTTGGTCCATTATTTGTGTGTGAACGTACGGTAAACTCGTAGGTAGAATGCGTACATGGCTGACGCGCTCCTCTTCGACCTCTGGAATGGTGAACGCTGGCACCGGTGACGGTGTAGATGCTGGAGGGGGGGATGTTGAGAGTTGCCCTCGATGAGCGGGGGGTGCCGCCAGATTTGCATTTTTGGCGCTACGGGTAGAGCCACCAACAGGAATAGGTGAAGCCGAGGATTCTGGGGAAACAGGTGAGGTGACTGGCGATTCGCTAGAGTCGGTAGGGGCTACGAACAAGTCAGTATTAACATGCTCGTAAAAATAAAAATATCAATTGGGATCTGAAAATTAAAAACCTACAGTTCGTCTGCATCATCTCATTTTCCACCATGATGAAGAACGCGTCCTTGATCGCACTTGGTTCCGGGTTCTTCAACGCGTCATATATGTCTTCCCTATCAACACCCATTCTCTGCTCGAGCTTGGTAATCGCCTTCTGTTGAATTTTCTCCTGTACAGCAAGTGGCCGCCCGGGTGCGATCTTGCGGGGGTCAATGGGTCCGTTGGGATTTGCTCCCGAGCTGACCCACTCCTCTGCTGGGGGCTGGAGATATTTCGGCAGATTCTTAAGAAACCAAGGGTCCTGGCGGATCTCTGGGATGGTGATTCTATGAACAGGATGTACCTGTAGCATGGCCCGTATCAATTTGGCAGCACCGGTCGACACGTACGACGGCATATGGAAGTTTCCCGCAGCAATCTTTTTAAATAGGGCGGGAATATAGTCGTCATCAAACGGAAGCTTGCCAACCAGTAGCACATAAAGGATCACGCCACAACTCCATACATCCACCTCTGGACCTGCATAGAGCTTCCCCGATATGACTTCCGGTGCAGCATAGTTGGGGCTCCCACAGCTCGTTTTTAAGAAGTTCCCGTCAGTCATGATATTGCTCAGGCCGAAATCGGCTATCTTGACGTTCCTATCTTTGTCAATGAGCAGATTTTCCGGTTTCAGATCCCGATGAACGATCTTGTGACGATGACAGTATTCGACTGCGCAAATTATCTGTTGGAAAAACTTGCGGGCTTCTTCATCGCTACATCTCCCACGCTTCACCAAGTAGTCGAAAAGTTCTTTTTCCGCATACTCGAGCACCATGACAATATCGGTCTGCGTTGCAATCACGGTGTACCTATACCCCCACAACAAAATAATCTGGTTAGTTCAACAAAATCCTTGGAGCAAGTTGAAATATACCAAAAAGACATCCAAATCTGAGAAGGGAACTACAAAATCACTGTACGTACAGTTTTATAATATGCGGATGCCGTAAGAGCTGTAGATATCGTATCTCCCGATCAATCCTCCCTACCATATCCCTAGAAAGCAGCTTCCGCTTCGGTATGATTTTTAGCGCTACCTGCCTCCCGCTCGCCTGGTGCACTGCCAGCTTGACTTTGCCAAACGAACCCTCGCCCAGTATCTTAACGGTAGTGTACTGGTCCAGTCTTTGCATGTCCCGGGCAGTGTCAGGAGATTGATCGGCGTAGTCTAGACGGGTACGTTTTGGTGGTATAACGGGATGGCCGCGGTTCTTGTGCGACGGGGTGCTATCGCGCTCCCGGGATGGGAGGGATACGGAGAGGTCCTCCTCATCGAGTGCTGCCGCCATGGATGGGGCGATTTAGTAGAGATTGATATTCCGAGTATTTTTCGTATTATATATTTTATATATCTTTCTTTCCCAATATATATATGCGATGCAGGCGTCGTCGGATAGATAGGGCTGCGGAACAATGACGACAGACGGTCTGTGGATTTTGGCTAGCGTGAGCGCTTTGACTTTTATTTTATATCCGTGAGAGTCGAACTAACCCATTGATATCGGGTATGTGTTCTTGCGTCGATATAGGCGGATATATCCCACAGTAGAGGCGGGTGGTCGTGGGCTCCTTAAGGCTGTGGTGGTGGGCTGGTGATGTCGACAAAGTTTGGAGGGGGAATATTTAATGTGTAGCCACCATTTAGCTGCATGCAGGAAAACTGCGGAGAACACACACCTGCATAGTAGTTTATATAATATCGTGAAAATGATGGAAAGCTAATGTACTAGTACTTAAGAACTGATTATGATTGTCATTAAATAATATATATACTGGTAATATCGATGTTGTATAGTACTGTACAATCGGATTCTCGCAACAGCTACGAAATGAGGCAAAGGGTCTGTCGGTGAAATCTTCTCTAAGGGCGTAGCCAGCGTTGCATTTCCTATATATCCGGTGTAACTATATCAGGACGGCTAAGGAAGAAGAAAATATGTATATATATATATAAAAAAAGGTAAGTAAATACATGAAGAACAGGCAACTCAGAGCGCCTGTTCAACACTAGGCAGTCAATCACCCAACCGCCAACCTCCATATACCATGCGCCATATCTAATCTGACGGGTAGAATAATGTACAGGTTAGGAATGGGCCATTTCCTTTTTTGTTGCTCACCCTTTGCCAGCTTTTTGTGCAGCTAACAGAAAAATAATAATGCTAATAATCACATCGAAAAGAAAAAGAATCAACTATGTAAAAGGTCAAAATGGCGCAAAATTTCAAAAGTAGAAACAAAGGAATAGGAGATGTTTGAAATCCAGAACCGTAACGCCAGAACACCATGCTGATTTTGTTGTATGAAGTAGAAAATTATGTTTGAGTGGGCCAAAGCCACGAGGCGATTGAAGGGCAATTGGTTACTCCAATGCTGGATAATGCAGGGTGTCGAGGATATTCCATGTCCGCTGGCGAGATCCCAACTTAACCATCGTCATCGGCATTGTTATGGGAATGGGGTTGCTCGTGATGACCGTGAACGCCGTGCATCCAGACACGCTTCCACGGCCCCTCATGGCCAGCTTCACGATCCTCCCGCATCCCCTCCAGGACACCGACGATTCCGCCATTTCGTAACCGCTCCAAAACCACGTTCATGCCCTGCTTGCTCCTCAGCACAGCATCTCGGGTCCGCTTTACGCCCACGAGTTCAATTGTCCGCTGGATCCCGGCCGTTGACCATGATGCAAGGAGGCCTCGTCTGCTATGAGGATCTTCCTCAGCATGTTCGCCTGCTGAGAAAGAGTCGATCTTCTTGGGACGATTGAGCATCGCTTGCCCTAGGCTTGATCGAAATATAACAGTGGTTTTCACGCTTGTCCTCTCATCCTTTGGCTCATCAATGGACGAGCCTGACCACCACGTCCGGGGTTTGGAGCTGCCGTTTTCCGATGGGGGAGGGAGGCGTCGGTATAGTTGCTTCTCCACAACGCTGAGGATGCCCGTCCACTCCATATTCCGCGATTCCGTCTGCATCCAGCCTTCTTTCAGGTCTACAACGGTAGTCTCAAGGATAAAACTTTGGCCTGAATTCTCACTGCCACCAATTCCCTTGGGCAGCAACTTCAACATGGCCGAGGGAATCTTGGATCTCTTGAGTATCAGCCGGGTAGTATGCAAGCGCTCTGTGATAGGATCGACATAGCGATCAATGACATCGGTCGTCAGGACATGGCGAGAGTAAGGGTTCGGATAACGGAGGAAGTAGGCGAGGGAGACAGCGGGAAAAGCGTAGTCGTAGTTGAAGGTGCTTTCGAAGAACTTCATCGTCAAGGCATTGGCGTCTAGTCTCGCCTATCAGAAGAGATACCGAAGAAGCTTGACGACTGGCGGAAGAGACTCAAACTGCGAACTACGGGAGTTGGATATCGACAACGTCAAGCTGCTTTCTTTTTTCGTTTCTTCGATCTTTGCCCTCCAATTCAATGCCTTTTTTGCCCGCTTTTGGTTGGCCTGGAGCAGGAGGCTTAGTCATCATGCGCTAACTAAGTCTATTACGGTAACTTTGCTGGAAGCTCAGCGTTATTGACCAATAGAAACTCAGAAAAATATTCACCAATCAGAGTAGCAGATGCGTTCTTATTATACCCTAGCGAAACTATGTACGTCCTTATAGGTGAATCGAATGATTCAAGCAGAACACGAGAAAGGACAAAAAAAAGGAAAAGGAAAAGGAAAAGAAAAAAGGAAAATGTGAAACAAAAGAGAGAGAAAAAAGCCCTTGTGTGCCTTAACACATAGTTACCCGGGCGAGGTTTTGCACTTGTGCATATAGGACCCAGGGCCTTCCATATGACTACAAGCGTGGGTGGCGAGGAGGGCTCCTATACTAGTAGAGCACGGATGATATGAGTTTTCCGAGTGCTGACAATCAGCGCTCCATTCCCAATGTCCCCAGGAGCAGTTGTTATACACAACGCTTTTCTGAGAATCTGTCCAGAACACCGGCTTCGTTCTCCGTCAAACACGTCACGCCTTACAGTGGCTAGAGCTTGGATGGGGGGCTAATTGAGATCAGTCGCCAAAAACTGGGCCTCTATTTCAACACAAGCGGTTACTAGATCGACAGAACCTCGAACTATATCAGACGGGATCATGAATGGGTCAAATCCAAGTGAGGAACAGTCTTCATTGAATAGCTCGAGATAAGCAGATCCTGTGTCGTCAAGCACGAGAATGGTATGTATTAATACAGACCAAGGAAGCCTAACGTTCACATAGATCTAGAAGAAACATGGACGGAATAAGATATCATTTTATTGTACATACATAGGATTACCCCGCAATGAAAGAAGCTCAATTTAACCTACGCTAAGCATATCGGATTGTTCGTATACGCGTGGGTCATTGGGGATTCTCTGAGGATCGCGCGGATGAGTAGACAGAGAAGCAAGTTGGGGAACCGGAGCAGAGACCTAGAAGATAACACACACAAAATTGGTTTCCAATGCCCAATTTGTTTGAAGGCCCAGAAAAAGTAAATTGAAACGTACCGATTCGCCCCAATGCCCTCCGGCCCATGTTCTGCTCTCCATTTTGGCAGCTCCTCCTCTAAATTGACCGGCTCCCGAGTTGGGGCAATTTTCATATGACCGTTATACCAGTAGGATACTGCACCACTAACGACTTTCAGGGTCCCATTTCTGTAGGCTTCCATAACAGCTTTGATATTCGTACGATATAGAGTCGTCCAATCCGCATCGTACAACTCCTTCAGGGTTTCTAGACGATAGTAGGCTATAGGTTGAAGTCCTGGCGGTTCAGAAGGTGGAATACTAACATTATTTGTGAGCTGAGACTCATTTAAGAAGTTTTGGCCTCGCTTCGTAGACATTTAGAGGACTTACGGAGGTCCTGGAGGAGTACGGTTGAGAAAACATAGGGAAGGTAACGCTCCTTCAGACTTTCGACCATGTCAGGCCGCTGTGCCACAGTAAACCTTTCAATTTGCTCCTTCGCAAAGTTGAGTTTCCAATCTCTCCACCTAGCACGAGCATATCAGCTTGATTATTTATACGAAGCTATGAATAGCATAGATGAGATCATGTTTGAAAGGAGAAACAGCTCTCATCAATAGGAAGGCAGGTGGTGAGTTCTACTTCTGATACTCAACAGGATCAAAAAGCGCCTTCATAATGGCTTTCTTGTCCCAGCATGCCCATTCCTCTTCTATTACTAGGATGGCCGAATACGGCTCTGGTGTTTCTTTTGGGATCTCCATGCTTCGCTATCGAAGGGAGTCGAAAGGGTGTCGTAAACAGGTTACATAGTAAGTAGAGAGATGGGTGGCGAAATTATATAGAATGTGATTGGTAAGCCCGTTTAAGTAACAACCTCTATTCCAAGGTTAACCTTTCAGTTATAAGAACCCTGTAATTCTTACAGGCTCATCCATTTATTTCACTTATACAAAATCATTTTTCAACAATCTACTCTATATCTAGAGGCATATTGGGTAGATAAGCTAATTTAACGTCTGCTAGTGCCCGCCGGGTGCTCACGGCCCGTAGCCCTAGTTCGGGCTAGTTCAAGGGTCGCCTCCAGCTACTACCCGACAAACCCTTACGAACATTCAGGAATGTGATCCAGGAGAGGCATGAGATATTGTTTGGTTTGGGAGGTCGTTTTGTTCGTATGGCAGACCACTGCGGTTTCAGTCGTCGTTTGAGCCTTTATCCTCCGCCCAATTGGGTGCGGTCACCGGCCAAACTGCACAGCGAAGCGATGCATATATCCTGCCCAATGGCGCCTAAATGTGCAAATCGACTGGTAAAACTCCAGCTAATGATGGCGTGACACCAATGCAGAGCAGCGCCCGCCTTGTAATTGGCGGCTTCGGGATCAGGCTGGCAGGCAGGCAATGACATGGCTTGTCACTCTGAACCTCATCGATCATGGAGAAAGCAATTCTATCCTTTCGTGAATTACGCTTCTTCGTTGATGAAGATTGTCTTCTATGCGTTGAGGATGCTTTATTATGGAAGCAGTCAGTGCAGTTGCAAATATTGTTGCGCTCGTGGAGGTGACCGCGAAGATTGCCATTGAGTGTCTCACGTATATCAATGCGGTCAGGGCTGCGTCTGCTGATAAACTACTCCTCGAGAAGGAAATCAATTCCTTGCTCGACATTCTCGATGATGCCAAGCAACTTCTGAATGGTCCCAATACCGCGAAGCTATCTTCCTCGCAGAAACTACACAATGCGGTTGTCGACTGCCACTCGCAGCTCTCAGAGCTGGAAGCCAGAGTCAAGCCGAAGAAGCCCCGCAAGATCGCAGGTTTCATCAAATTTCGGTCGTCTTTAAAGTGGCCCTTCGAGAGCAAAGAGTTCGAAAAACGTCTCCAGAACATGGAGCGATGTAGGAATACTATACTTTTAGCATTGCAGATTGATCAAACGTAAGCCACACATCAATTTGAACTGGTCTTTAAGGGATTATTATCTAACAATGAGTGTATACAGAGTTGCTATTCTCAGCATAGTAGAGAATCAAGATAACGCAACACTCTCAACAGTTCTATCGCACCTACCCTCTGCTGAGGGGGCATCTTTCGATTCTCATGCCAACGAGGGTGACCCAAAATGCCACCCTGATACCCGAACGGATATCCTTCAGCAGATTTTTAACTGGGCAACGGATCAACAGTCCCAGGCCATCTTCTGGCTAAATGGGATGGCTGGTACCGGAAAATCTACTATTTCACGAACTGTGGCTCAAACCCTTTCTGGCATGGGCTTTCTAGGTGCCAGCTTCTTTTTCAGAAGGGGCGAAGGCGACCGTGGCCATGCAGCGAAATTTTTCACTACCATTATCGCCCAGATGGTGTCCAAATTGCCGGTGTTGTTAGAACATGTGAAAAAGGCTATTGAAGCAGATCCTGACTTGGTCAAGAAGGCTCTTACCGAGCAATTTGAGAAATTTATTTTGGAGCCTTTGCTTGAGTTGACGGGACGGTTTCCAAAGGCACCACATCTCGTTATTGTGATTGATGCTTTAGATGAATGCGAACGCGAGCAAGATATAATAGCCATCCTTCACCATTTGGCCAGGACGAAAACTATTCAGTCGATAAACTTGCGGATCTTCGTAACTAGCAGGCCGGAATTACCGATTCGATTGGGTTTTTAAGGCCATGGCAGGAGACATGCATCGTGACGTAGTATTGCATGATATCCCACGCCCCGCCATTGCGCATGATATATCAGTTTTTCTGAAGCATGAACTATCGAAAGTCAAGGACGATCATAACCAATCGCTCAGCACGTCCGACTCCTTTCTACCTCCAGATTGGCCTGGACAACGTCGCCTCAACATCCTCGTGGACATGGCGCTACCGCTCTTCATTTTTGCGGCCACTACGTGTCGATTTGTTGGCGATCCCAGATTCCACCCAGAAAAGCGCCTAGGGTTGGTACTAAAATACCGAACAGCCGCGCAGACATCCAAATTCGACAAAACTTATCTTCCAGTGCTGGACCAGTTACTCACTGGTCTCGATGAAGACGAGAAAGAGGTTATGCTTGCTGAGTTCGAAGAAGTTGTTGGCTCAATTATAATTCTCACAGAGCCTCTGTCCACAAATTCACTGGAAAATCTCCTCGGGCTTGAAAAACCGGAGGTCGACCGAAGACTGAAAATGCTTCACTCGGTCCTGAATGTTCCAAATAACCAAGATTCCCCCGTCCGGTTGTCACATCTTTCATTCCGCGATTTCCTTATCGACACAAAAAAGCGCGGCAAATCCCCGTTCTTTCTCGACGAAATGAACCAACACAAGCGCGTAGCTTCTAGATGCCTTGACTTATTATCTCGGCCTGGGGTTCTGAAAACGAACATTTGCGATATAAAAGTACCTGGCACGTTTAGAGTGGATATTGACAGGAAGACGATAGATATGTGCCTCCCGAATGAAGTAAAGTATGCCTGCCGTCATTGGGTATATCATTTGGAGCAGAGTGGCGATCATATCCGCGATGAGGACCGAGTCGATAAGTTCCTTCAGGAGCGTTTCATTCACTGGCTTGAAGGCCTCATTTCAGAGGCGATCCCAATGATCAAAACGCTGCTAAATTTAACTGCGGTAAATAAGTAGCCCTGTGTTCAAAAATGTTCGTCGTCCCTCTAACTAACGTTTTAACAATATAGCCCGGTGAGAGCAACGCTCTAGCACTATTCCTCAATGACGCAAGACGTTTCGTTCTGAGAAACAGGCAGATTATACATACTGCACCTCTTCAGGTTTATTCGTCAGCTTTGGCTTTCGCTCCAGAGAGCAGCGTTGTCAAAAAGCAGTTTAAAGATCATGTCCCGTCGTGGATCCGCCGTGTGTCGGGTCTCCTCACTGACTGGGGGGATACCCTGCAGACGCTTGATAGCAACACTGGATATATTGCAAAGATTCTCTTCTCGAGCGATAATAAGTTGCTTGCCGCTGAAACAAACGAGGCAGTCATACTTTGGGACGCTGAAACCGGAGAACAGAGGCAAAAATTCCAACATCCTCCCAGCAGCTACGACTTTGCGTTTGCTTGGAATAGTGATCTCCTCGCCATTGCGGCCCGTTCTTCGATACAGATAATTAAACCGTCTACAGGAATGGTACTCCGGGAGCTACCTGCTCAATCCGAAGAACGTTTCGTAACTGTTCTATTCTCACCGAACGATAAGGTTCTAGCGTCGGCATCTCCCCATATCATACGGCTGTGGGACCCCGATTTAGGAGAGCTTCTACAGACGATTGAGACAGGCGACCCTCCTTGGCATAACCATCTTTGTTTCTCCGGGGATGGTAGTTATCTAGCCTTTACACTAAGAGAACGAGAAATCAAAGTGTGGGACGTACGTGAGAAACGCCTATTGCGCACATTTACCGGACATAAGCACCGGGTGCGCAATTTCTCATTTTCACACAGCGGGGATATTGTCTCAATGTCAGAAGATGTGATAAAAATCTGGAATCCGTCAACCGAGGAAGCATTGCACTCCTTTGAAGACCACGGGGGCTTGGCTACTGTGACCGCATTTTCCGCCAACCGTAAGCTTTTCGCACATTGCTCCCCTAGCTAGATTCTAATCCGAGAGTCATCCAATGGGAAAGTATTGCGCAAATTCACCGCAGAATACCCAAAGTCGATGATGGCATTCGCGGAAAACGACGGGCTCCTTGTTGTGGCATCTGAATCCATCATTATCATTATAGATCTAGGATCTGGCAGTATCAGTCACGTCCTCACAGGCCATAAAGGTATAGTAGCAAGCATTGCGCTTTCGGGAGATACTAAACTTCTTGGATCTGCGTCGATGGATTATACTGTTAGACTCTGGGATTTGAACATAACTAAGTCGTCTGGTGACACGGATCCTTTTCCCATACTGTCCATTGCTCTCTCCAAAGATGTTAAGCTCTTGGCCGCCTCACAGTATGATGGAGGAGTTGCGATATGCGATAACCTTGTTAATCTCAAATTATTCATCAACGGAAACTGGTTTAGCCACCTGGTCTTCTCAGAAGATAATAGGTTCTTGACTACCTTTTCTCAAACTGATAAGGCTGTCACCCTAACCGATCTGTCCAATGGCGAAAATGAGCTGCTGCTTGATCTAAGTCACATTGAGGCCCGTTATCCTCGCGCTATGCCCTGTATCTTCTCGGAGGATGGAAAAGCATTTGCTCTGTCTGACTATGACGACAGGATATGCCTTTGCAATCTGGAGAAGAAAACCACCCAGTTCTTGCACAAACCTGGAACTGGGACCCCATGTAAATTTTCAGATGACGGATCTTTGCTCGCTTCCTCAACCCGCCGCTCGGGTTCCCCTTGCGACATAATCGCTCTGCATGATGTCTCCACAGGAAAGCATCTCCGAGACATTGAAACCCGATGCTTAATCAGAAATGGAGCTATTGCGTTCTCGAAAGATAACAAATTGCTGGTCATAAAGGATTCTCATATGGTGGAATTGCTGGATATAGCAACAGGGGCAGAAGTGGGAAAGGTTGAAACCGACACTGGATTCTGGGAAATTGGAGGCTCTCCTGATGATTTTTCAAGCGTTGAAGTTAAATCCGGATTGCTAAACATTCCAAATATCACAACCGTCACGCAACCAGCATCGGAACGACAGCCCGTGTTGAAGCTCTATTTTCAAGACGAATGGGTGATACGCAACGGCGAAAAGTTTCTCTGGGTTCCGCCGGAATACTGCCCAGACAGCCCGGCTCGTATGGTCTGTCGGAATAACACTTTTCTGTGGGGGAACCATCTTGGGGTAGCCACTCTTGTTGAAATTGAGTGTCCGTGAGGATGGTATGGATTACCGGA